>NW_027552493.1:0-81817 GCF_045843805.1 Urocitellus parryii | reverse complement strand
CAGGCTTCCAAAAAAAGTGATTCTCGTCAGTCTCTGCTTGGGGCTACTTCAATAGCACACAAACCATAGTGATAGAACATGGAACTACATTATTCTGCCAAGTTTCAAAGAGCTAGCACAAACCGTGTTTGATTTAGATTTCCAACTATATGTGTCCATATTGGAGAAAACACAGTGAAACCTAAACATGAAAACGGTTCCTGCAAAGGAACGGTTTAACCTAGAAGAACGAAATTTGGTGAGCCAAGTGGGATTGGTGTACTGATCATTAAATGGAAGTATCATCAAGACTGGGTGAAAAAATGTTTGCTGAGATTTCAGGAAACTCGCAGTTTTTTGGAAGCTTGGCAACCCCTTTCAATGAAAGTGATTCTCGTCAGTCTCTGCTTGGGGCTACTTCAATAGCACACAAACCATAGCGATAGAACTTGGAACTACATTATTGTGCTAAGTTTCAAGAGCTAGCACAAACCGTCTTTGATTTAGAGTTCCAACTACATGTATCCATATAGGAGAAAACAGAGTGAAACCTAAACATGAAAACGGTTACTGCAAAGGAACGGTTTAACGTAAAAGAATGAAATTGTTGGGCTAAGTGGGATTGGTGTACTGATCATTAAATGGAAGTATCATCAAGACTGGGTGAAAAAATGTTTGCTGAGATTTCAGGAAACTCGCAGTTTTTTGGAAGCCTGGCAACATCTTTCAATGCAAGTGATTCTCGTCAGTCTCTGCTTGGGGCTACTTCAATAGCACACAAACCATAGTGATAGAACTTGGAACTACATTATTGTGCCAAGTTTCAAAGAGCTAGCACAATCCGTGTTTGATTTAGAGTTCAAACTACATGTATCCATATAGGAGAAAACAGAGTGAAACCTAAACATGAAAACGGTTACTGCAAAGGAACGGTTTAACCTAGAAGAACGAAATTTTGTGAGCCAAGTGGGATTGGTGTACTGATCATTAAATGGAAGTATCACCAAGATTGGGTGAAAAAATGTTTGCCGAGATTTCAGGAAACTCGCAGTTTTTTGTAAGCCTGGCAACCCCTTTCAATGAAAGTGATTCTCGTCAGTCTCTGCTTGGGGCTACTTCAATAGCACACAAACCATAGCGATAGAACGTGGAACTACATTATTGTGCCAAGTTTCAAAGAGCTAGCACAAACCGTGTTTGATTTAGAGTTCCAACTACATGTATCCATATAGGAGAAAACAGAGTGAAACCTAAACATGAAAACGGTTACTGCAAAGGAACGGTTTAACCTAGAAGAACGAAATTTGGTGAGCCAAGTGGGATTGGTGTACTGATCATTAAATGGAAGTATCATCAAGACTGTGTGATAAAATGTTTGCTGAGATTTCAGGAAACTCGCAGTTTTTTGGAAGCCTGGCAACCCCTTAAATGAAAGGGATTCTCGTTAGTCTCTGCTTGGGGCTACTTCAATAGCACACAAACCATAGTGATAGAACTTGGAACTACATTATTGTGCCAAGTTTCAAAGAGCTAGCACAAACCGTGTTTGATTTAGATTTCCAACTACATGTGTCCATATTGGAGAAAACACAGTGAAACCTAAACATGAAAACGGTTCCTGCAAAGGAATGGTTTAACCTAGAAGAACGAAATTTGGTGAGCCAAGTGGGATTGGTGTACTGATCATTAAATGGAAGTATCATCAAGATTTTGTGAAAAAATGTTTGGTGAGATTTCAGGAAACTCGCAGTTTTTTGGAAGCTTGGCAACCCCTTTCAATGAAAGTGATTCTCGTCAGTCTCTGCTTGGGGCTACTTCAATAGCACACAAACCATAGCGATAGAACTTGGAACTACATTATTGTGCCAAGTTTCAAAGAGCTAGCACAAACCTTGTTTGATTTAGAGTTCCAACTACATGTATCCATATAGGAGAAAATAGAGTGAAACCTAAACATGAAAACGGTTACTGCAAAGGAACGGTTTAACCTAGAAGAACGAAATTTCGTGAGCCAAGTGGGATTGGTGTACTGATCATTAAATGGAAGTATCATGAAGACTGGGTGAAAAAATGTTTGGTGAGATTTCAGGAAACTCGCAGTTTTTTGGAAGCTTGGCAACCCCTTTCAATGAAAGTGATTCTCGTCAGTCTCTGCTTGGGGCTACTTCAATAGCACACAAACCATGGCGATAGAACTTGGAACTACATTATTGTGCCAAGTTTCAAAGAGCTAGCACAAACCGTGTTTGATTTAGAGTTCCAACTACATATATCCATATAGGAGAAAACAGAGTGAAACCTAAACATGAAAACGGTTACTGCAAAGGAACGGTTTAACCTAGAATAACGAAATTTAGTGAGCCAAGTGAGATTCGTGTACTGATCACTACCTGCAAGTATCATCAAGATTGGGTGAAAAAATGTTTGCTGAGATTTCAGGAAACTCGCAGTTTTTTGGAAGCTTGGCAACCCCTTTCAATGAAAGGGATTCTCGTCAGTCTCTGCTTGGGGCTACTTCAATAGCACACAAACCATAGCGATAGAACTTGGAACTACATTATTGTGCCAAGTTTCAAAGAGCTAGCACAAACCGTGTTTGATTTAGAGTTCCAAATATGTATCCATATAGGAGAAAACAGAGTGAAACCTAAACATGAAAACGGTTTCTGGAAAGGAACGGTTTAACCTAGAAGAATGAAATTTGGTGAGCCAAGTGGGATTGGTGTACTGATCATTAAATGGAAGTATCATCAAGATTGGGTGAAAAAATATTTGCTGAGATTTCAGGAAACTCGCAGTTTTTTGGAAGCCTGGCAACCCCTTTCTATGATAGGGATTCTCGTCAGTCTCTGCTTGGGGCTACTTCAATAGCACACAAACCATAGCGATAGAACTTGGAACTACATTATTGTGCCAAGTTTCAAAGAGCTAGCACAAACCGTGTTTGATTTTGAGTTCCAACTACATGTATCCATATAGGAGAAAACACAGTGAAACCTAAACATGAAAACGGTTACTGCAAAGGAACGGTTTAACCTAGAAGAACGAAATTTAGTGAGCCAAGTGAGATTCGTGTACTGATCACTACCTGCAAGTATCATCAAGATTGGGTGAAAAAATGTTTGCTGTGATTTCAGGAAACTCGTAGTTTTTTGGAAGCTTGGCAACCCCTTTCAATGAAAGGGATTCTTGTCAGTCTCTGCTTGGGGCTACTTCAATAGCACACAAACCATAGCGATAGAACGTGGAACTACATTATTGTGCCTAGTTTCAAAGAGCTAGCACAAACAGTGTTTGATTTAGAGTTCCAACTACATGTGTCCATATAGGAGAAAACAGAGTGAAACCTAAACATGAAAACGGGTATTGCAAAGGAACGGTTTAACCTAGAAGAACGAAATTTGGTGAGCCAAGTGGGATTGGTGTACTGATCATTAAATGGAAGTATCATCAACACTGGGTGAAAAAATGTTTGCTGAGATTTCAGGAAACTCGCAGTTTTTTGGAAGCCTGGCAACCCCTTTCAATGAAAGTGATTCTCGTCAGTCTCTGCTTGGGGCTACATCAATAGCACACAAACCATAGCGATAGAACTTGGAACTACATTATTGTGCCAAGTTTCAAAGAGCTAGCACAAACCGTGTTTGATTTAGAGTTCCAACTACATGTATCCATATAGGAGAAAACACAGTGAAACCTAAACATGAAAACGGTTATTGCAAAGGAACGGTTTAACCTAGAAGAACGACATTTGGTGAGCCAAGTGGGACTGGTGTACTGATCACTACCTGCAAGTATCATCAAGATTGGGTGAAAAAATGTTTGCTGAGATTTCAGGAAACTCGCAGTTTTTTGGAAGCCTGGCAACCCCTTTCTATGAAAGGGATTCTTGTCAGTCTCTCCTTGGGCTACTTCAATAGTACACAAACCATAGCGATAGAACTTGGAACTACATTATTGTGCCAAGTTTCAAAGAGCTAGCACAAACCGTGTTTGATTTAGAGTTCCAACTACATGTATCCATATAGGAGAAAACAGAGTGAAACCTAAACATGAAAACGGTTACTGCAAAGGAACGGTTTAACCTAGAAGAATGAAATTTGGTGAGCCAAGTGGGATTGGTGTACTGATCATTAAATGGAAGTATCATCAAGACTGGGTGAAAAAATGTTTGCTGAGATTTCAGGAAACTCGCAGTTTTTTGGAAGCCTGGCAACCCCTTTCAATGAAAGTGATTCTCGTCAGTCTCTGCTTGGGGCTACTTCAATAGCACACAAACCATAGTGATTGAACTTGGAACTACATTATTGTGCCAAGATTCAAAGAGCTAGCACAAACCGTGTTTGATTTAGATTTCCAACTACATGTGTCCATATTATAGAAAACACAGTGAAACCTAAACATGAAAACGGTTCCTGCAAAGGAATGGTTTAACCTAGAAGAACGAAATTTGGTGAGCCAAGTGGGATTGGTGTACTGATCATTAAATGGAAGTATCATCAACACTGGGTGAAAAAATGTTTGCTGAGATTTCAGGAAACTCGCAGTTTTTTGGAAGCCTGGCAACCCCTTTCAATGAAAGTGATTCTCGTCAGTCTCTGCTTGGGGCTACTTCAATAGCACACAAACCATAGCGATAGAACTTGGAACTACATTATTGTGCCAAGTTTCAAAGAGCTAGCACAAACCGTGTTTGATTTAGAGTTCCAACTACATGTATCCATATAGGAGAAAACACAGTGAAACCTAAACATGAAAACGGTTATTGCAAAGGAACGGTTTAACCTAGAAGAACGAAATTTGGTGAGCCAAGTGGGATTGGTGTACTGATCACTACCTGCAAGTATCATGAAGATTGGGTGAAAAAATGTTTGGTGAGATTTCAGGAAACTCGCAGTTTTTTGGAAGCTTGGCAACCCCTTTCAATGAAAGGGATTCTCGTCAGTCTCTGCTTGGGGTACTTCAGTAGCACACAAACCATAGCGATAGAACTTGGAACTACTTTATTGTGCCAAGTTTCAAAGAGCTAGAACAAACACTGTTTGATTTAGAGTTCCAACTACATGTATCCATATAGGAGAAAACAGAGTGAAACCTAAACATGAAAACGGGTATTGCAAAGGAACGGTTTAACCTAGAAGAACGAAATTTGGTGAGCCAAGTGGGATTGGTGTACTGATCATTAAATGGAAGTATCATCAATATTTTGTGAAAAAATGTTTGCTGAGATTTCAGGAAACTCGCAGTTTTTTGGAAGCTTGGCAACCCCTTTCAATGAAAGAGATTCTCGTCAGTCTCTGCTTGGGGCTACTTCAATAGCACACAAACCATAGCGATAGAAGTTGGAACTACATTATTGTGCCAAGTTTCAAAGAGCTAGCACAAACCGTGTTTGATTTAGAGTTCCAACTACATGTATCCATATAGGAGAAAACAGAGTGAAACCTAAACATGAAAACGGTTACTGCAAAGGAACGGTTTAACGTAAAAGAATGAAATTGTTGGGCTAAGTGGGATTGGTGTACTGATCATTAAATGGAAGTATCATCAAGACTGGGTGAAAAAATGTTTGCTGAGATTTCAGGAAACTCGCAGTTTTTTGGAAGCCTGGCAACATCTTTCAATGAAAGTGATTCTCGTCAGTCTCTGCTTGGGGCTACTTCAATAGCACACAAACCATAGTGATAGAACTTGGAACTACATTATTGTGCCAAGTTTCAAAGAGCTAGCACAATCCGTGTTTGATTTAGAGTTCCAACTACATGTATCCATATAGGAGAAAACAGAGTGAAACCTAAACATGAAAACGGTTACTGCAAAGGAACGTTTTAACCTAGAAGAACGAAATTTTGTGAGCCAAGTGGGATTGGTGTACTGATCATTAAATGGAAGTATCACCAAGATTGGGTGAAAAAATGTTTGCCGAGATTTCAGGAAACTCGCAGTTTTTTGGAAGCCTGGCAACCCCTTTCAATGAAAGTGATTCTCGTCAGTCTCTGCTTGGGGCTACTTCAATAGCACACAAACCATAGCGATAGAAGTTGGAACTACATTATTGTGCCAAGTTTCAAAGAGCTAGCACAAACCGTGTTTGATTTAGAGTTCCAACTACATGTATCCATATAGGAGAAAACAGAGTGAAACCTAAACATGAAAACGGTTACTGCAAAGGAACGGTTTAACCTAGAAGAACGAAATTTGGTGAGCCAAGTGGGATTGGTGTACTGATCATTAAATGGAAGTATCATCAAGACTGTGTGAAAAAATGTTTGCTGAGATTTCAGGAAACTCGCAGTTTTTGGAAGCCTGGCAACCCCTTAAATGAAAGGGATTCTCGTTAGTCTCTGCTTGGGGCTACTTCAATAGCACACAAACCATAGTGATAGAACTTGGAACTACATTATTGAGCCAAGATTCAAAGAGCTAGCACAAACCGTGTTTGATTTAGAGTTCCAACTATGTATCCATATAGGAGAAAACAGAGTGAAACCTAAACATGAAAACGGTTTCTGGAAAGGAACGGTTTAACCTAGAAGAATGAAATTTGGTGAGCCAAGTGGGATTGGTGTACTGATCATTAAATGGAAGTATCATCAAGATTGGGTGAAAAAATGTTTGCTGAGATTTCAGGAAACTCGCAGTTTTTTGGAAGCCTGGCAACCCCTTTCTATGATAGGGATTCTCGTCAGTCTCTGCTTGGGGCTACTTCAATAGCACACAAACCATAGCGATAGAACTTGGAACTACATTATTGTGCCAAGTTTCAAAGAGCTAGCACAAACCGTGTTTGATTTTGAGTTCCAACTACATGTATCCATATAGGAGAAAACACAGTGAAACCTAAACATGAAAACGGTTACTGCAAAGGAACGGTTTAACCTAGAAGAACGAAATTTAGTGAGCCAAGTGAGATTCGTGTACTGATCACTACCTGGAAGTATCATCAAGATTGGGTGAAAAAATGTTTGCTGTGATTTCAGGAAACTCGTAGTTTTTTGGAAGCTTGGCAACCCCTTTCAATGAAAGGGATTCTTGTCCGTCTCTGCTTGGGGCTACTTCAATAGCACACAAACCATAGCGATAGAACGTGGAACTACATTATTGTGCCAAGTTTCAAAGAGCTAGCACAAACAGTGTTTGATTTAGAGTTCCAACTACATGTGTCCATATAGGAGAAAACAGAGTGAAACCTAAACATGAAAACGGGTATTGCAAAGGAACGGTTTAACCTAGAAGAACGAAATTTGGTGAGCCAAGTGGGATTGGTGTACTGATCATTAAATGGAAGTATCATCAACACTGGGTGAAAAAATGTTTGCTGAGATTTCAGGAAACTCGCAGTTTTTTGGAAGCCTGGCAACCCCTTTCAATGAAAGTGATTCTCGTCAGTCTCTGCTTGGGGCTACTTCAATAGCACACAAACCATAGCGATAGAACTTGGAACTGCATTATTGTGCCAAGTTTCAAAGAGCTAGCACAAACCGTGTTTGATTTAGAGTTCCAACTACATGTATCCATATAGGAGAAAACACAGTGAAACCTAAACATGAAAACGGTTATTGCAAAGGAACGGTTTAACCTAGAAGAACGAAATTTGGTGAGCCAAGTGGGATTGGTGTACTGATCACTACCTGCAAGTATCATGAAGATTGGGTGAAAAAATGTTTGCTGAGATTTCAGGAAACTCGGAGTTTTTTGGAAGCTTGGCAACCCTTTCAATGAAAGTGATTCTCGTCAGTCTCTGCTTGGGGTACTTCAGTAGCACACAAACCATAGCGATAGAACTTGGAACTACTTTATTGTGCCAAGTTTCAAAGAGCTAGAACAAACACTGTTTGATTTAGAGTTCCAACTACATGTATCCTTATAGGAGAAAACAGAGTGAAACCTAAACATGAAATCGGGTATTGCAAAGGAACGGTTTAACCTAGAAGAAAGAAATTTGGTGAGCCAAGTGGGATTGGTGTACTGATCATTAAATGGAAGTATCATCAAGATTGGGTGAAAAAATGTTTGCTGAGATTTCAGGAAACTCGTAGTTTTTCGGAAGCTTGGCAACCCCTTTCAATGAAAGGGATTCTCGTCAGTCTCTGCTTGGGGCTACTTCAATAGCACCACAAACCATAGCGATAGATCTTGGAACTACATTATTGTGCCAAGTTTCAAAGAGCTAGCACAAACCGTCTTTGATTTAGAGTTCCAACTACATGTATCCATATAGGAGAAAACAGAGTGAAACCTAAACATGAAAACGGTTACTGCAAAGGAACGGTTTAACGTAAAAGAATGAAATTGTTGAGCTAAGTGGGATTGGTGTACTGATCATTAAATGGAAGTATCATCAAGACTGGGTGAAAAAATGTTTGCTGAGATTTCAGGAAACTCGCAGTTTTTTGGAAGCCTGGCAACATCTTTCAATGAAAGTGATTCTCGTCAGTCTCTGCTTGGGGCTACTTCAATAGCACACAAACCATAGTGATAGAACATGGAACTACATTATTCTGCCAAGTTTCAAAGAGCTAGCACAAACCGTGTTTGATTTAGATTTCCAACTATATGTGTCCATATTGGAGAAAACACAGTGAAACCTAAACATGAAAACGGTTCCTGCAAAGGAACGGTTTAACCTAGAAGAACGAAATTTGGTGAGCCAAGTGGGATTGGTGTACTGATCATTAAATGGAAGTATCATCAAGACTGGGTGAAAAAATGTTTGCTGAGATTTCAGGAAACTCGCAGTTTTTTGGAAGCTTGGCAACCCCTTTCAATGAAAGTGATTCTCGTCAGTCTCTGCTTGGGGCTACTTCAATAGCACACAAACCATAGCGATAGAACTTGGAACTACATTATTGTGCTAAGTTTCAAAGAGCTAGCACAAACCGTCTTTGATTTAGAGTTCCAACTACATGTATCCATATAGGAGAAAACAGAGTGAAACCTAAACATGAAAACGGTTCCTGCAAAGGAACGGTTTAACCTAGAAGAACGAAATTTGGTGAGCCAAGTGGGATTGGTGTACTGATCATTAAATGGAAGTATCATCAAGATTTTGTGAAAAAATGTTTGCTGAGATTTCAGGAAACTCGCAGTTTTTTGGAAGCTTGGCAACCCCTTTCAATGAAAGGGATTCTCGTCAGTCTCTGCTTGGGGCTACTTCAATCGCACACAAAGCATAGCGATAGAACGTGGAACTACATTATTGTGCCAAGTTTCAAAGACCTAGCACAAACCGTGTTTGATTTAGAGTTCCAACTACATGTATCCATATCGGAGAAAACAGAGTGAAACCTAAACATGAAAACGGGTATTGCAAAGGAACGGTTTAACCTAGAAGAACGAAATTTGGTGAGCCAAGTGGGATTGGTGTACTGATCATTAAATGGAAGTATCATCAAGACTGGGTGAAAAAATGTTTGCTGAGATTTCAGGAAACTCGCAGTTTTTTGGAAGCTTGGCAACCCCTTTCAATGAAAGTGATTCTCGTCAGTCTCTGCTTGGGGCTACTTCAATAGCACACAAACCATAGCGATAGAACTTGGAACTACATTATTGTGCTAAGTTTCAAAGAGCTAGCACAAACCGTGTTTGATTTAGAGTTCCAACTACATGTATCCATATAGGAGAAAACAGAGTGAAACCTAAACATGAAAACGGTTACTGCAAAGGAACGGTTTAACGTGAAAGAATGAAATTGTTGGGCTAAGTGGGATTGGTGTACTGATCATTAAATGGAAGTATCATCAAGACTGGGTGAAAAAATGTTTGCTGAGATTTCAGGAAACTCGCAGTTTTTTGGAAGCCTGGCAACATCTTTCAATGAAAGTGATTCTCGTCAGTCTCTGCTTGGGGCTACTTCAATAGCACACAAACCATAGTGATAGAACTTGGAACTACATTATTGTGCCAAGTTTCAAAGAGCTAGCACAATCCGTGTTTGATTTAGAGTTCCAACTACATGTATCCATATAGGAGAAACAGAGTGAAACCTAAACATGAAAACGGTTACTGCAAAGGAACGGTTTAACCTAGAAGAACGAAATTTTGTGAGCCAAGTGGGATTGGTGTACTGATCATTAAATGGAAGTATCACCAAGATTGGGAAAAAATGTTTGCCGAGATTTCAGGAAACTCGCAGTTTTTTGGAAGCCTGGCAACCCCTTTCAATGAAAGTGATTCTCGTCAGTCTCTGCTTGGGCTACTTCAATAGCACACAAACCATGGCGATAGAACTTGGAACTACATTATTGTGCCAAGTTTTCAAAAGAGCTAGCACAAACCGTGTTTGATTTAGAGTTCCAACTACATGTATCCATATAGGAGAAAAACAGAGTGAAACCTAAACATGAAAACGGTTACTGCAAAGGAACGGTTTAACCTAGAAGAACGAAATTTAGTGAGCCAAGTGAGATTCGTGTACTGATCACTACCTGCAAGTATCATCAAGACTGGGTGAAAAAATGTTTGGTGAGATTTCTGGAAACTCGCAGTTTTTTGGAAGCTTGGCAACCCCTTTCAATGAAAGTGATTCTCGTCAGTCTCTGCTTGGGGCTACTTCAATAGCACACAAACCATAGCGATAGAACTTGTAACTACATTATTGTGCCAAGTTTCAAAGGAGCTAGCACAAACCATGTTTGATTTAGAGTTCCAACTACATGTATCCATATAGGAGAAAACAGAGTGAAACCTAAACATGAAAACGGTTACTGCAAAGGAACGGTTTTACCTAGAATAACGAAATTTAGTGAGCCAAGTGAGATTCATGTACTGATCACTACCTGCAAAGTATCATCAAGATTGGGTGAAAAAATGTTTGCTGAGATTTCAGGAAACTCGCAGTTTTTTGGTAGCTTGGCAACCCCTTTAAATGAAAGGGATTCTCGTCAGTCTCTGCTTGGGGGCTATTTCAATAGCACACAAACCATAGCGATAGAACTTGGAACTACATTATTGTGCCAAGTTTCAAAGAGCTAGCACAAACCGTGTTTGATTTAGAGTTCCAACTATGTATCCATATAGGAGAAAACAGAGTGAAACCTAAACATGAAAACGGTTTCTGGAAAGGAACGGTTTAACCTAGAAGAATGAAATTTGGTGAGCCAAGTGGGATTGGTGTACTGATCATTAAATGGAAGTATCATCAAGATTGGGTGAAAAAATGTTTGCTGAGATTTCAGGAAACTCGCAGTTTTTTGGAAGCCTGGCAACCCCTTTCTATGATAGGGATTCTCGTCAGTCTCTGCTTGGGGCTACTTCAATAGCACACAAACCATAGCGATAGAACTTGGAACTACATTATTGTGCCAAGTTTCAAAGAGCTAGCACAAACCGTGTTTGATTTTGAGTTCCAACTACATGTATCCATATAGGAGAAAACACAGTGAAACCTAAACATGAAAACGGTTACTGCAAAGGAACGGTTTAACCTAGAAGAACGAAATTTAGTGAGCCAAGTGAGATTCGTGTACTGATCACTACCTGGAAGTATCATCAAGATTGGGTGAAAAATGTTTGCTGTGATTTTCAGGAAACTCGTAGTTTTTTGGAAGCTTGGCAACCCCTTTCAATGAAAGGGATTCTTGTCCGTCTCTGCTTGGGGCTACTTCAATAGCACACAAACCATAGCGATAGAACGTGGAACTACATTATTGTGCCAAGTTTCAAAGAGCTAGCACAAACAGTGTTTGATTTAGAGTTCCAACTACATGTGTCCATATAGGAGAAAACAGAGTGAAACCAAACATGAAAACGGGTATTGCAAAGGAACGGTTTAACCTAGAAGAACGAAATTTGGTGAGCCAAGTGGGATTGGTGTACTGATCATTAAATGGAAGTATCATCAACACTGGGTGAAAAAATGTTTGCTGAGATTTCAGGAAACTCGCAGTTTTTTGGAAGCCTGGCAACCCCTTTCAATGAAAGTGATTCTCGTCAGTCTCTGCTTGGGGCTACTTCAATAGCACACAAACCATAGCGATAGAACTTGGAACTGCATTATGTGCCAAGTTTCAAAGAGCTAGCACAAACCGTGTTTGATTTAGAGTTCCAACTACATGTATCCATATAGGAGAAAACACAGTGAAACCTAAACATGAAAACGGTTATTGCAAAGGAACGGTTTAACCTAGAAGAACGAAATTTGGTGAGCCAAGTGGGATTGGTGTACTGATCACTACCTGCAAGTATCATGAAGATTGGGTGAAAAAATGTTTGCTGAGATTTCAGGAAACTCGGAGTTTTTTGGAAGCTTGGCAACCCCTTTCAATGAAAGTGATTCTCGTCAGTCTCTGCTTGGGGTACTTCAGTAGCACACAAACCATAGCGATAGAACTTGGAACTACTTTATTGTGCCAAGTTTCAAAGAGCTAGAACAAACACTGTTTGATTTAGAGTTCCAACTACATGTATCCTTATAGGAGAAAACAGAGTGAACCTAAACATGAAATCGGGTATTGCAAAGGAACGGTTTAACCTAGAAGAAAGAAATTTGGTGAGCCAAGTGGGATTGGTGTACTGATCATTAAATGGAAGTATCATCAAGATTGGGTGAAAAAATGTTTGCTGAGATTTCAGGAAACTCGTAGTTTTTCGGAAGCTTGGCAACCCCTTTCAATGAAAGGGATTCTCGTCAGTCTCTGCTTGGGGCTACTTCAATAGCACCACAAACCATAGCGATAGATCTTGGAACTACATTATTGTGCCAAGTTTCAAAGAGCTAGCACAAACCGTCTTTGATTTAGAGTTCCAACTACATGTATCCATATAGGAGAAAACAGAGTGAAACCTAAACATGAAAACGGTTACTGCAAAGGAACGGTTTAACGTAAAAGAATGAAATTGTTGAGCTAAGTGGGATTGGTGTACTGATCATTAAATGGAAGTATCATCAAGACTGGGTGAAAAAATGTTTGCTGAGATTTCAGGAAACTCGCAGTTTTTTGGAAGCCTGGCAACATCTTTCAATGAAAGTGATTCTCGTCAGTCTCTGCTTGGGGCTACTTCAATAGCACACAAACCATAGTGATAGAACATGGAACTACATTATTCTGCCAAGTTTCAAAGAGCTAGCACAAACCGTGTTTGATTTAGATTTCCAACTATATGTGTCCATATTGGAGAAAACACAGTGAAACCTAAACATGAAAACGGTTCCTGCAAAGGAACGGTTTAACCTAGAAGAACGAAATTTGGTGAGCCAAGTGGGATTGGTGTACTGATCCATTAAATGGAAGTATCATCAAGACTGGGTGAAAAAATGTTTGCTGAGATTTCAGGAAACTCGCAGTTTTTTGGAAGCTTGGCAACCCCTTTCAATGAAAGTGATTCTCGTCAGTCTCTGCTTGGGGCTACTTCAATAGCACACAAACCATAGCGATAGAACTTGGAACTACATTATTGTGCTAAGTTTCAAAGAGCTAGCACAAACCGTCTTTGATTTAGAGTTCCAACTACATGTATCCATATAGGAGAAAACAGAGTGAAACCTAAACATGAAAACGGTTCCTGCAAAGGAACGGTTTAACCTAGAAGAACGAAATTTGGTGAGCCAAGTGGGATTGGTGTACTGATCATTAAATGGAAGTATCATCAAGATTTTGTGAAAAAATGTTTGCTGAGATTCAGGAAACTCGCAGTTTTTTGGAAGCTTGGCAACCCCTTTCAATGAAAGGGATTCTCCGTCAGTCTCTGCTTGGGGCTACTTCAATCGCACACAAAGCATTGCGATAGAACGTGGAACTACATTATTGTGCCAAGTTTCAAAGACCTAGCACAAACCGTGTTTGATTTAGAGTTCCAACTACATGTATCCATATCGGAGAAAACAGAGTGAAACCTAAACATGAAAACGGGTATTGCAAAGGAACGGTTTAACCTAGAAGAACGAAATTTGGTGAGCCAAGTGGGATTGGTGTACTGATCATTAAATGGAAGTATCATAAGACTGGTGAAAAAATGTTTGCTGAGATTTCAGGAAACTCGCAGTTTTTTGGAAGCTTGGCAACCCCTTTCAATGAAAGTGATTCTCGTCAGTCTCTGCTTGGGGCTACTTCAATAGCACACAAACCATAGCGATAGAACTTGGAACTACATTATTGTGCTAAGTTTCAAAGAGCTAGCACAAACCGTGTTTGATTTAGAGTTCCATACATGTATCCATATAGGAGAAAACAGAGTGAAACCTAAACATGAAAACGGTTACTGCAAAGGAACGGTTTAACGTGAAAGAATGAAATTGTTGGGCTAAGTGGGATTGGTGTACTGATCATTAAATGGAAGTATCATCAAGACTGGGTGAAAAAATGTTTGCTGAGATTTCAGGAAACTCGCAGTTTTTGGAAGCCTG
This sequence comes from Urocitellus parryii, assembly GCF_045843805.1. Taxonomy (NCBI): domain Eukaryota; kingdom Metazoa; phylum Chordata; class Mammalia; order Rodentia; family Sciuridae; genus Urocitellus; species Urocitellus parryii. The sequence goes on along the minus strand of NW_027552493.1, from coordinate 67,494 downwards.
GCAACATCTGTTCAATGAAAGTGATTCTCGTCAGTCTCTGCTTGGGGCTACTTCAATAGGCACACAAACCATAGTGATAGAACTTGGAACTACATTATTGTGCAAGTTTCAAAGAGCTAGCACAATCCGTGTTTGATTTAGAGTTCCAACTACATGTATCCATATAGGAGAAAACAGAGTGAAACCTAAACATGAAAACGGTTACTGCAAAGGAACGGTTTAACCTAGAAGAACGAAATTTTGTGAGCCAAGTGGGATTGGTGTACTGATCATTAAATGGAAGTATCACCAAGATTGGGAAAAAAATGTTTGCCGAGATTTCAGGAAACTCGCAGTTTTTTGGAAGCCTGGCAACCCCTTTCAATGAAAGTGATTCTCGTCAGTCTCTGCTTGGGGCTACTTCAATAGCACACAAACCATGGCGATAGAACTTGGAACTACATTATTGTGCCCAAGTTTCAAAGAGCTAGCACAAACCGTGTTTGATTTAGAGTTCCAACTACATGTATCCATATAGGAGAAAACAGAGTGAAACCTAAACATGAAAACGGTTACTGCAAAGGAACGGTTTAACCTAGAAGAACGAAATTTAGTGAGCCAAGTGAGATTCGTGTACTGATCACTACCTGCAAGTATCATCAAGACTGGGTGAAAAAATGTTTGGTGAGATTTCAGAAACTCGCAGTTTTTTGGAAGCTTGGCAACCCCTTTCAATGAAAGTGATTCTCGTCAGTCTCTGCTTGGGGCTACTTCAATAGGCACACAAACCATAGCGATAGAACTTGTAACTACATTATTGTGCCAAGTTTCAAAGAGCTAGCACAAACCATGTTTGATTTAGAGTTCCAACTACATGTATCCATATAGGAGAAAACAGAGTGAAACCTAAACATGAAAACGGTTACTGCAAAGGAACGGTTTAACCTAGAAGAAAAATTTAGTGAGCCAAGTGAGATTCGTGTACTGATCACTACCTGCAAGTATCATCAAGATTGGTGTGAAAAAATGTTTGCTGAGATTTCAGGAAACTCGCAGTTTTTTGGAAGCTTGGCAACCCCTTTCAATGAAAGGGATTCTCGTCAGTCTCTGCTTGGGGCTACTTCAATCGCACACAAAGCATAGCGATAGAACGTGGAACTACATTATTGTGCCAAGTTTCAAAGACCTAGCACAAACCGTGTTTGATTTAGAGTTCCAACTACATGTATCCATATCGGAGAAAACAGAGTGAAACCTAAACATGAAAACGGGTATTGCAAAGGAACGGTTTAACCTAGAAGAACGAAATTTGGTGAGCCAAGTGGGATTGGTGTACTGATCATTAAATGGAAGTATCATCAAGACTGGGTGAAAAAATGTTTGCTGAGATTTCAGGAAACCTCGCAGTTTTTTGGAAGCTTGGGCAACCCCTTTCAATGAAAGTGATTCTCGTCAGTCTCTGCTTGGGGCTACTTCAATAGCACACAAACCATAGCGATAGAACTTGGAACTACATTATTGTGCTAAGTTTCAAAGAGCTAGCACAAACCGTCTTTGATTTAGAGTTCCAACTACATGTATCCATATAGGAGAAAACAGAGTGAAACCTAAACATGAAAACGGTTACTGCAAAGGAACGGTTTACCGTAAAAGAATGAAATTGTTGGGCTAAGTGGGATTGGTGTACTGATCATTAAATGGAAGTATCATCAAGACTGGGTGAAAAATGTTTGCTGAGATTTCAGGGAAACTCGCCAGTTTTTTGGAAGCCTGGCAACATCTTTCAATGAAAGTGATTCTCGTCAGTCTCTGCTTGGGGCTACTTCAATAGCACACAAACCATAGTGATAGAACTTGGAACTACATTATTGTGCCAAGTTTCAAAGAGCTAGCACAATCCGTGTTTGATTTTAGAGTTCCAACTACATGTATCCATATAGGAGAAAACAGAGTGAAACCTAAACATGAAAACGGTTACTGCAAAGGAACGTTTTATACCTAGAAGAACGAAATTTGGTGAGCCAAGTGGGATTGGTGTACTGATCATTAAATGGAAGTATCACCAAGATTGGGTGAAAAAATGTTTGCCGAGATTTCAGGAAACTCGCAGTTTTTTGGAAGCCTGGCAACCCCTTTCAATGAAAGTGATTCTCGTCAGTCTCTGCTTGGGGCTACTTCAATAGCACACAAACCATAGCGATAGAAGTTGGAACTACATTATTGTGCCAAGTTTCAAAGAGCTAGCACAACCGTGTTTGATTTAGAGTTCCAACTACATGTATCCATATAGGAGAAAAACAGAGTGAAACCTAAACATGAAAACGGTTACTGCAAAGGAACGGTTTAACCTAGAAGATACGAAATTTGGTGAGCCAAGTGGGATTGTGTACTGATCATTAAATGGAAGTATCATCAAGACTGTGTGAAAAAATGTTTGCTGAGATTTCAGGAAACTCGCAGTTTTTTGAAGCTGCCAACCCCCTTAAATGAAAGGGATTCTCGTTAGTCTCTGCTTGGGGCTACTTCAATAGCACCACAAACCATAGTGATAGAACTTGGAACTACATTATTGTGCCAAGATTCAAAGAGCTAGCACAAACCGTGTTTGATTTAGATTTCCAACTACATGTTTCCATATTGGAGAAAACAGAGTGAAACCTAAACATGAAAACGGTTATTGCAAAGGAATTGGTTTAACCTAGAAGAACGAAATTTGGTGAGCCAAGTGGGATTGGTGTACTGATCATTAAATGGAAGTATCATCAAGATTTTGTGAAAAAATGTTTGGTGAGATTTCAGGAAACTCGCAGTTTTTTGGAAGCTTGGCAACCCCTTTCAATGAAAGTGATTCTCGTCAGTCTCTGCTTGGGGGCTACTTCAATAGCACACAAACCATGGGGATAGAACTTGGAACTACATTATTGAAGAGCTAGCACAAACCGTGTTTGATTTAGAGTTCCAACTACATATATCCATATAGGAGAAAACAGAGTGAAACCTAAACATGAAAACGGTTACTGCAAAGGAACGGTTTAACCTAGAATAACGAAATTTAGTGAGCCAAGTGAGATTCATGTACTGATCACTACCTGCAAGTATCATCAAGATTGGGTGAAAAAATGTTTGCTGAGATTTCAGGAAACTCGCAGTTTTTTGGAAGCTTGGCAACCCCTTTCAATGAAAGGGATTCTCGTCAGTCTCTGCTTGGGGCTACTTCAATAGCACACAAACCATAGCGATAGAACTTGTAACTACATTATTGTGCCAAGTTTCAAAGAGCTAGCACAAACCGTGTTTGATTTAGAGTTCCAACTATGTATCCATATAGGAGAAAACAGAGTGAAACCTAAACATGAAAACGGTTTCTGGAAAGGAACGGTTTAACCTAGAAGAATGAAATTTGGTGAGCCAAGTGGGATTGGTGTACTGATCATTAAATGGAAGTATCATCAAGATTGGGTGAAAAAATGTTTGCTGAGATTTCAGGAAACTCGCAGTTTTTTGGAAGCCTGGCAACCCCTTTCTATGATAGGGATTCTCGTCAGTCTCTGCTTGGGGCTACTTCAATAGCACACAAACCATAGCGATAGAACTTGGAACTACATTATTGTGCCAAGTTTCAAAGAGCTAGCACAAACTGTGTTTGATTTTGAGTTCCAACTACATGTATCCATATAGGAGAAAACACAGTGAAACCTAAACATGAAAACGGTTACTGCAAAGGAACGGTTTAACCTAGAAGAACGAAATTTAGTGAGCCAAGTGAGATTCGTGTACTGATCACTACCTGCAAGTATCATCAAGATTGGGTGAAAAAATGTTTGCTGTGATTTCAGGAAACTCGTAGTTTTTTGGAAGCTTGGCAACCCCTTTCAATGAAAGGGATTCTTGTCCGTCTCTGCTTGGGGCTACTTCAATAGCACACAAACCATAGCGATAGAACGTGGAACTACATTATTGTGCCAAGTTTCAAAGAGCTAGCACAAACAGTGTTTGATTTAGAGTTCCAACTACATGTGTCCATATAGGAGAAAACAGAGTGAAACCTAAACATGAAAACGGGTATTGCAAAGGAACGGTTTAACCTAGAAGAACGAAATTTGGTGAGCCAAGTGGGATTGGTGTACTGATCATTAAATGGAATTATCATCAACACTGGGTGAAAAAATGTTTGCTGAGATTTCAGGAAACTCGCAGTTTTTTGGAAGCCTGGCAACCCCTTTCAATGAAAGGGATTCTCGTCAGTCTCTGCTTGGGGCTACTTCAATAGCACACAAACCATAGCGATAGAACTTGGAACTACATTATTGTGCCAAGTTTCAAAGAGCTAGCACAAACCGTGTTTGATTTAGAGTTCCAACTACATGTATCCATATAGGAGAAAACACAGTGAAACCTAAACATGAAAACGGTTATTGCAAAGGAACGGTTTAACCTAGAAGAACGAAATTTGGTGAGCCAAGTGGGATTGGTGTACTGATCACTACCTGCAAGTATCATGAAGATTGGGTGAAAAAATGTTTGCTGAGATTTCAGGAAACTCGCAGTTTTTTGGAAGCTTGGCAACCCCTTTCAATGAAAGGGATTCTCGTCAGTCTCTGCTTGGGGTACTTCAGTAGCACACAAACCATAGCGATAGAACTTGGAACTACTTTATTGTGCCAAGTTTCAAAGAGCTAGAACAAACACTGTTTGATTTAGAGTTCCAACTACATGTATCCATATAGGAGAAAACAGAGTGAAACCTAAACATGAAAACGGGTATTGCAAAGGAACGGTTTAACCTAGAAGAAAGAAATTTGGTGAGCCAAGTGGGATTGGTGTACTGATCATTAAATGGAAGTATCATCAAGATTGGGTGAAAAAATGTTTGCTGAGATTTCAGGAAACTCGTAGTTTTTCGGAAGCTTGGCAACCCCTTTCAATGAAAGGGATTCTCGTCAGTCTCTGCTTGGGGCTACTTCAATAGCACCACAAACCATAGCGATAGAACTTGGAACTACATTATTCTGCCAAGTTTCAAAGAGCTAGCACAAACCGTGTTTGATTTAGAGTTCCAACTACATGTATCCATATAGGAGAAAACAGAGTGAAACCTAAACATGAAAACGGTTACTGCAAAGGAACGGTTTAACGTAAAAGAATGAAATTGTTGAGCTAAGTGGGATTGGTGTACTGATCATTAAATGGAAGTATCATCAAGACTGGGTGAAAAAATGTTTGCTGAGATTTCAGGAAACTCGCAGTTTTTTGGAAGCCTGGCAACATCTTTCAATGAAAGTGATTCTCGTCAGTCTCTGCTTGGGGCTACTTCAATAGCACACAAACCATAGTGATAGAACATGGAACTACATTATTCTGCCAAGTTTCAAAGAGCTAGCACAAACCGTGTTTGATTTAGATTTCCAACTATATGTGTCCATATTGGAGAAAACACAGTGAAACCTAAACATGAAAACGGTTCCTGCAAAGGAACGGTTTAACCTAGAAGAACGAAATTTGGTGAGCCAAGTGGATTGGTGTACTGATCATTAAATGGAAGTATCATCAAGATTTTGTGGAAAAATGTTTGCTGAGATTTCAGGAAACTCGCAGTTTTTTGGAAGCTTGGCAACCCTTTCAATGAAAGGGATTCTCGTCAGTCTCTGCTTGGGGCTACTTCAATCGCACACAAAGCATAGCGATAGAACGTGGAACTACATTATTGTGCCAAGTTTCAAAGACCTAGCACAAACCGTGTTTGATTTAGAGTTCCAACTACATGTATCCATATCGGAGAAAACAGAGTGAAACCTAAACATGAAAACGGGTATTGCAAAGGAACGGTTTAACCTAGAAGAACGAAATTTGGTGAGCCAAGTGGGATTGGTGTACTGATCATTAAATGGAAGTATCATCAAGACTGGGTGAAAAAATGTTTGCTGAGATTTCAGGAAACTCGCAGTTTTTTGGAAGCTTGGCAACCCCTTTCAATGAAAGTGATTCTCGTCAGTCCTCTGCTTGGGGCTACTTCAATAGCACACAAACCATAGCGATAGAACTTGGAACTACATTATTGTGCTAAGTTTCAAAGAGCTAGCACAAACCGTGTTTGATTTAGAGTTCCAACTACATGTATCCATATAGGAGAAAACAGAGTGAAACCTAAACATGAAAACGGTTACTGCAAAGGAACGGTTTAACGTAAAAGAATGAAATTGTTGGGCTAAGTGGGATTGGTGTACTGATCATTAAATGGAAGTATCATCAAGACTGGGTGAAAAAATGTTTGCTGAGATTTCAGGAAACTCGCAGTTTTTTGGAAGCCTGGCAACATCTTTCAATGAAAGTGATTCTCGTCAGTCTCTGCTTGGGGCTACTTCAATAGCACACAAACCATAGTGATAGAACTTGGAACTACATTATTGTGCCAAGTTTCAAAGAGCTAGCACAATCCGTGTTTGATTTAGAGTTCCAACTACATGTATCCATATAGGAGAAAACAGAGTGAAACCTAAACATGAAAACGGTTACTGCAAAGGAACGGTTTAACATAGAAGAACGAAATTTTGTGAGCCAAGTGGGACTGGTGTACTGATCATTAAATGGAAGTATCACCAAGATTGGGAAAAAAATGTTTGCCGAGATTTCAGGAAACTCGCAGTTTTTTGGAAGCCTGGCAACCCCTTTCAATGAAAGTGATTCTCGTCAGTCTCTGCTTGGGGCTACTTCAATAGCACACAAACCATAGCGATAGAAGTTGGAACTACATTATTGTGCCAAGTTTCAAAGAGCTAGCACAAACCGTGTTTGATTTAGAGTTCCAACTACATGTATCCATATAGGAGAAAACAGAGTGAAACCTAAAACATGAAAACGGTTACTGCAAAGGAACGGTTTAACCTAGAAGAACGAAATTTGGTGAGCCAAGTGGGATTGGTGTACTGATCATTAAATGGAAGTATCATCAAGACTGTGTGAAAAAATGTTTGCTGAGATTTCAGGAAACTCGCAGTTTTTTGGAAGCCTGGCAACCCCTTAAATGAAAGGGATTCTCGTTAGTCTCTGCTTGGGGCTACTTCAATAGCACACAAACATAGTGATAGAACTTGGAACTACATTATTGTGCCAAGATTCAAAGAGCTAGCACAAACCGTGTTTGATTTAGATTTCCAACTACATGTGTCCATATGGAGAAAACACAGTGAAACCTAAACATGAAAACGGTTCCTACAAAGGAATGGTTTAACCTAGAAGAACGAAATTTGGTGAGCCAAGTGTATTGGTGTACTGATCATTAAATGGAAGTATCATCAAGATTTTGTGGAAAAATGTTTGCTGAGATTTCAGGAAACTCGCAGTTTTTTGGAAGCTTGGCAACCCCTTTCAATGAAAGGGATTCTCGTCAGTCTCTGCTTGGGGCTACTTCAATCGCACACAAAGCATAGCGATAGAACGTGGAACTACATTATTGTGCCAAGTTTCAAAGAGCTAGCACAAACCGTGTTTGATTTAGAGTTCCAACTACATGTATCCATATAGGAGAAAATAGAGTGAAACCTAAACATGAAAACGGTTACTGCAAAGGAACGGTTTAACCTAGAAGAACGAAATTTGGTGAGCCAAGTGGGATTGGTGTACTGATCATTAAATGGAAGTATCATCAAGACTGGGTGAAAAAATGTTTGGTGAGATTTCAGGAAACTCGCAGTTTTTTGGAAGCTTGGCAACCCCTTTCAATGAAAGTGATTCTCGTCAGTCTCTGCTTGGGGCTACTTCAATAGCACACAAACCATAGCGATAGACCTTGGAACTACATTATTGTGCCAAGTTTCAAAGAGCTAGCACAAACCGTGTTTGATTTAGAGTTCCAACTACATGTATCCATATAGGAGAAAACAGAGTGAAACCTAAACATGAAAACGGTTACTGCAAAGGAACGGTTTAACCTAGAATAACGAAATTTAGTGAGCCAAGTGAGATTCGTGTACTGATCACTACCTGCAAGTATCATCAAGATTGGGGAAAAAATGTTTGCTGAGATTTCAGGAAACTCGCAGTTTTTTGGAAGCTTGGCAACCCCTTTCAATGAAAGGGATTCTCGTCAGTCTCTGCTTGGGGCTACTTCAATAGCACACAAAGCATAGCGATAGAACGTGGAACTACATTATTGTGCCAAGTTTCAAAGAGCTAGCACAAACCGTGTTTGATTTAGAGTTCCAACTACATGTATCCATATAGGAGAAAACACAGTGAAACCTAAACATGAAAACGGTTATTGCAAAGGAACGGTTTAACCTAGAAGAACGAAATTTGGTGAGCCAAGTGGGATTGGTGTACTGATCACTACCTGCAAGTATCATGAAGATTGGGTGAAAAAATGTTTGCTGAGATTTCAGGAAACTCGCAGTTTTTTGGAAGCTTGGCAACCCCTTTCAATGAAAGGGATTCTCGTCAGTCTCTGCTTGGGTACTTCAGTAGCACACAAACCATAGCGATAGAACTTGGAACTACTTTATTGTGCCAAGTTTCAAAGAGCTAGAACAAACACTGTTTGATTTAGAGTTCCAACTACATGTATCCATATAGGAGAAAACAGAGTGAAACCTAAACATGAAAACGATTACTGCAAAGGAACGGTTTAACGTAAAAGAATGAAATTGTTGAGCTAAGTGGGATTGGTGTACTGATCATTAAATGGAAGTATCATCAAGACTGGGTGAAAAAATGTTTGCTGAGATTTCAGGAAACTCGCAGTTTTTTGGAAGCCTGGCAACATCTTTCAATGAAAGTGATTCTCGTCAGTCTCTGCTTGGGGCTACTTCAATAGCACACAAACCATAGTGATAGAACATGGAACTACGTTATTCTGCCAAGTTTCAAAGAGCTAGCACAAACCGTGTTTGATTAAATTTCCAACTATATGTGTCCATACTGGAGAAAAACACAGTGAAACCTAAACATGAAAACGGTTCCTGCAAAGGAACGGTTTAACCTAGAAGAACGAAATTTGGTGAGCCAAGTGGGATTGGTGTACTGATCATTAAATGGAAGTATCATCAAGATTTTGTGAAAAAATGTTTGCTGAGATTTCAGGAAACTCGCAGTTTTTTGGAAGCTTGGCAACCCCTTTCAATGAAAGGGATTCTCGTCAGTCTCTGCTTGGGGCTACTTCAATCGCACACAAAGCATAGCGATAGAACGTGGAACTACATTATTGTGCCAAGTTTCAAAGACCTAGCACAAACCGTGTTTGATTTAGAGTTCCAACTACATGTATCCATATCGGAGAAAACAGAGTGAAACCTAAACATGAAAACGGGTATTGCAAAGGAACGGTTTAACCTAGAAGAACGAAATTTGGTGAGCCAAGTGGGATTGGTGTACTGATCATTAAATGGAAGTATCATCAAGACTGGGTGAAAAAATGTTTGCTGAGATTTCAGGAAACTCGCAGTTTTTTGGAAGCTTGGCAACCCCTTTCAATGAAAGTGATTCTCGTCAGTCTCTGCTTGGGGCTACTTCAATAGCACACAAACCATAGCGATAGAACTTGGAACTACATTATTGTGCTAAGTTTCAAAGAGCTAGCACAAACCGTGTTTGATTTAGAGTTCCAACTACATGTATCCATATAGGAGAAAACAGAGTGAAACCTAAACATGAAAACGGTTACTGCAAAGGAACGGTTTAACGTGAAAGAATGAAATTGTTGGGCTAAGTGGGATTGGTGTACTGATCATTAAATGGAAGTATCATCAAGACTGGGTGAAAAATGTTTGCTGAGATTTCAGGAAACTCGCAGTTTTTTGGAAGCCTGGCAACATCTTTCAATGAAAGTGATTCTCGTCAGTCTCTGCTTGGGGCTACTTCAATAGCACACAAACCATAGTGATAGAACTTGGAACTACATTATTGTGCCAAGTTTCAAAGAGCTAGCACAATCCGTGTTTGATTTAGAGTTCCAACTACATGTATCCATATAGGAGAAAACAGAGTGAAACCTAAACATGAAAACGGTTACTGCAAAGGAACGGTTTAACCTAGAAGAACGAAATTTTGTGAGCCAAGTGGGATTGGTGTACTGATCATTAAATGGAAGTATCACCAAGATTGGGTGAAAAAATGTTTGCCGAGATTTCAGGAAACTCGCAGTTTTTTGGAAGCCTGGCAACCCCTTTCAATGAAAGTGATTCTCGTCAGTCTCTGCTTGGGGCTACTTCAATAGCACACAAACCATAGCGATAGAAGTTGGAACTACATTATTGTGCCAAGTTTCAAAGAGCTAGCACAAACCGTGTTTGATTTAGAGTTCCAACTACATGTATCCATATAGGAGAAAACAGAGTGAAACCTAAACATGAAAACGGTTACTGCAAAGGAACGGTTTAACGTAAAAGAATGAAATTGTTGGGCTAAGTGGGATTGGTGTACTGATCATTAAATGGAAGTATCATCAAGACTGGGTGAAAAAATGTTTGCTGAGATTTCAGGAAACTCGCAGTTTTTTGGAAGCCTGGCAACATCTTTCAATGAAAGTGATTCTCGTCAGTCTCTGCTTGGGGCTACTTCAATAGCACACAAAACCATAGTGATAGAACTTGGAACTACATTATTGTGCCAAGTTTCAAAGAGCTAGCACAATCCGTGTTTGATTTAGAGTTCCAACTACATGTATCCATATAGGAGAAAACAGAGTGAAACCTAAACATGAAAACGGTTACTGCAAAGGAACGGTTTAACATAGAAGAACGAAATTTTGTGAGCCAAGTGGGACTGGTGTACTGATCATTAAATGGAAGTATCACCAAGATTGGGAAAAAAATGTTTGCCGAGATTTCAGGAAACTCGCAGTTTTTTGGAAGCCTGGCAACCCCTTTCAATGAAAGTGATTCTCGTCAGTCTCTGCTTGGGGCTACTTCAATAGCACACAAACCATAGCGATAGAAGTTGGAACTACATTATTGTGCCAAGTTTCAAAGAGCTAGCACAAACCGTGTTTGATTTAGAGTTCCAACTACATGTATCCATATAGGAGAAAACAGAGTGAAACCTAAACATGAAAACGGTTACTGCAAAGGAACGGTTTAACCTAGAAGAACGAAATTTGGTGAGCCAAGTGGGATTGGTGTACTGATCATTAAATGGAAGTATCATCAAGACTGTGTGAAAAAATGTTTGCTGAGATTTCAGGAAACTCGCAGTTTTTTGGAAGCCTGGCAACCCCTTAAATGAAAGGGATTCTCGTTAGTCTCTGCTTGGGGCTACTTCAATAGCACACAAACATAGTGATAGAACTTGGAACTACATTATTGTGCCAAGATTCAAAGAGCTAGCACAAACCGTGTTTGATTTAGATTTCCAACTACATGTGTCCATATTGGAGAAAACACAGTGAAACCTAAACATGAAAACGGTTCCTACAAAGGAATGGTTTAACCTAGAAGAACGAAATTTGGTGAGCCAAGTGTATTGGTGTACTGATCATTAAATGGAAGTATCATCAAGATTTTGTGGAAAAATGTTTGCTGAGATTTCAGGAAACTCGCAGTTTTTTGGAAGCTTGGCAACCCCTTTCAATGAAAGGGATTCTCGTCAGTCTCTGCTTGGGGCTACTTCAATCGCACACAAAGCATAGCGATAGAACGTGGAACTACATTATTGTGCCAAGTTTCCAAGAGCTAGCACAAACCGTGTTTGATTTAGAGTTCCAACTACATGTATCCATATAGGAGAAAATAGAGTGAAACCTAAACATGAAAACGGTTACTGCAAAGGAACGGTTTAACCTAGAAGAACGAAATTTGGTGAGCCAAGTGGGATTGGTGTACTGATCATTAAATGGAAGTATCATCAAGACTGGGTGAAAAAATGTTTGGTGAGATTTCAGGAAACTCGCAGTTTTTTGGAAGCTTGGCAACCCCTTTCAATGAAAGTGATTCTCGTCAGTCTCTGCTTGGGGCTACTTCAATAGCACACAAACCATAGCGATAGACCTTGGAACTACATTATTGTGCCAAGTTTCAAAGAGCTAGCACAAACCGTGTTTGATTTAGAGTTCCAACTACATGTATCCATATAGGAGAAAACAGAGTGAAACCTAAACATGAAAACGGTTACTGCAAAGGAACGGTTTAACCTAGAATAACGAAATTTAGTGAGCCAAGTGAGATTCGTGTACTGATCACTACCTGCAAGTATCATCAAGATTGGGGAAAAAATGTTTGCTGAGATTTCAGGAAACTCGCAGTTTTTTGGAAGCTTGGCAACCCCTTTCAATGAAAGGGATTCTCGTCAGTCTCTGCTTGGGGCTACTTCAATAGCACACAAAGCATAGCGATAGAACGTGGAACTACATTATTGTGCCAAGTTTCAAAGAGCTAGCACAAACCGTGTTTGATTTAGAGTTCCAACTACATGTATCCATATAGGAGAAAACACAGTGAAACCTAAACATGAAAACGGTTATTGCAAAGGAACGGTTTAACCTAGAAGAACGAAATTTGGTGAGCCAAGTGGGATTGGTGTACTGATCACTACCTGCAAGTATCATGAAGATTGGGTGAAAAAATGTTTGCTGAGATTTCAGGAAACTCGCAGTTTTTTGGAAGCTTGGCAACCCCTTTCAATGAAAGGGATTCTCGTCAGTCTCTGCTTGGGGTACTTCAGTAGCACACAAACCATAGCGATAGAACTTGGAACTACTTTATTGTGCCAAGTTTCAAAGAGCTAGAACAAACACTGTTTGATTTAGAGTTCCAACTACATGTATCCATATAGGAGAAAACAGAGTGAAACCTAAACATGAAAACGGGTATTGCAAAGTAACGGTTTAACCTAGAAGAACGAAATTTTGTGAGCCAAGTGGGATTGGTGTACTGATCATTAAATGGAAGTATCATCAAGATTGGGTGAAAAAATGTTTGCTGAGATTTCAGGAAACTCGTAGTTTTTCGGAAGCTTGGCAACCCCTTTCAATGAAAGGGATTCTCGTCAGTCTCTGCTTGGGGCTACTTCAATAGCACCACAAACCATAGCGATACATCTTGGAACTACATTATTGTGCCAAGTTTCAAAGAGCTAGCACAAACCGTCTTTGATTTAGAGTTCCAACTACATGTATCCATATAGGAGAAAACAGAGTGAAACCTAAACATGAAAACGATTACTGCAAAGGAACGGTTTAACGTAAAAGAATGAAATTGTTGAGCTAAGTGGGATTGGTGTACTGATCATTAAATGGAAGTATCATCAAGACTGGGTGAAAAAATGTTTGCTGAGATTTCAGGAAACTCGCAGTTTTTTGGAAGCCTGGCAACATCTTTCAATGAAAGTGATTCTCGTCAGTCTCTGCTTGGGGCTACTTCAATAGCACACAAACCATAGTGATAGAACATGGAACTACGTTATTCTGCCAAGTTTCAAAGAGCTAGCACAAACCGTGTTTGATTAAATTTCCAACTATATGTGTCCATACTGGAGAAAACACAGTGAAACCTAAACATGAAAACGGTTCCTGCAAAGGAACGGTTTAACCTAGAAGAACGAAATTTGGTGAGCCAAGTGGGATTGGTGTACTGATCATTAAATGGAAGTATCATCAAGATTTTGTGAAAAAATGTTTGCTGAGATTTCAGGAAACTCGCAGTTTTTTGGAAGCTTGGCAACCCCTTTCAATGAAAGGGATTCTCGTCAGTCTCTGCTTGGGGCTACTTCAATCGCACACAAAGCATAGCGATAGAACGTGGAACTACATTATTGTGCCAAGTTTCAAAGACCTAGCACAAACCGTGTTTGATTTAGAGTTCCAACTACATGTATCCATATCGGAGAAAACAGAGTGAAACCTAAACATGAAAACGGGTATTGCAAAGGAACGGTTTAACCTAGAAGAACGAAATTTGGTGAGCCAAGTGGGATTGGTGTACTGATCATTAAATGGAAGTATCATCAAGACTGGGTGAAAAAATGTTTGCTGAGATTTCAGGAAACTCGCAGTTTTTTGGAAGCTTGGCAACCCCTTTCAATGAAGTGATTCTCGTCAGTCTCTGCTTGGGGCTACTTCAATAGCACACAAACCATAGCGATAGAACTTGGAACTACATTATTGTGCTAAGTTTCAAAGAGCTAGCACAAACCGTGTTTGATTTAGAGTTCCAACTACATGTATCCATATAGGAGAAAACAGAGTGAAACCTAAACATGAAAACGGTTACTGCAAAGGAACGGTTTAACGTGAAAGAATGAAATTGTTGGGCTAAGTGGGATTGGTGTACTGATCATTAAATGGAAGTATCATCAAGACTGGGTGAAAAAATGTTTGCTGAGATTTCAGGAAACTCGCAGTTTTTTGGAAGCCTGGCAACATCTTTCAATGAAAGTGATTCTCGTCAGTCTCTGCTTGGGGCTACTTCAATAGCACACAAACCATAGTGATAGAACTTGGAACTACATTATTGTGCCAAGTTTCAAAGAGCTAGCACAATCCGTGTTTGATTTAGAGTTCCAACTACATGTATCCATATAGGAGAAACAGAGTGAAACCTAAACATGAAAACGGTTACTGCAAAGGAACGGTTTAACCTAGAAGAACGAAATTTTGTGAGCCAAGTGGGATTGTGTACTGATCATTAAATGGAAGTATCACCAAGATTGGGTGAAAAAATGTTTGCCGAGATTTCAGGAAACTCGCAGTTTTTTGGAAGCCTGGCAACCCCTTTCAATGAAAGTGATTCTCGTCAGTCTCTGCTTGGGGCTACTTCAATAGCACACAAACCATAGCGATAGAAGTTGGAACTACATTATTGTGCCAAGTTTCAAAGAGCTAGCACAAACCGTGTTTGATTTAGAGTTCCAACTACATGTATCCATATAGGAGAAAACAGAGTGAAACCTAAACATCAAAACGGTTACTGCAAAGGAACGGTTTAACCTAGAAGAACGAAATTTGGTGAGCCAAGTGGGATTGGTGTACTGATCATTAAATGGAAGTATCATCAAGACTGTGTGAAAAAATGTTTGCTGAGATTTCAGGAAACTCGCAGTTTTTTGGAAGCCTGGCAACACCTTAAATGAAAGGGATTCTCGTTAGTCTCTGCTTCGGGCTACTTCAATAGCACACAAACCATAGTGATAGAACTTGGAACTACATTATTGTGCCAAGATTCAAAGAGCTAGCACAAACCGTGTTTGATTTAGATTTCCAACTACATGTGTCCATATTGGAGAAAACACAGTGAAACCTAAACATGAAAACGGTTCCTGCAAAGGAATGGTTTAACCTAGAAGAACGAAATTTGGTGAGCCAAGTGGGATTGGTGTACTGATCATTAAATGGAAGTATCATCAAGATTTTGTGAAAAAATGTTTGCTGAGATTTCAAGGAAACTCGCAGTTTTTTGGAAGCTTGGCAACCCCTTTCAATGAAAGTGATTCTCGTCAGTCTCTGCTTGGGGCTACTTCAATAGCACACAAACCATAGCGATAGAACTTGGAACTACATTATTGTGCCAAGTTTCAAAGAGCTAGCACAAACCGTGTTTGATTTAGAGTTCCAACTACATGTATCCATATAGGAGAAAATAGAGTGAAACCTAAACATGAAAACGGTTACTGCAAAGGAACGGTTTAACCTAGAATAACGAAATTTAGTGAGCCAAGTGAGATTCGTGTACTGATCACTACCTGCAAGTATCATCAAGATTGGGTTAAAAAATGTTTGCTGAGATTTCAGGAAACTCGCAGTTTTTTGGAAACTTGGCAACCCCTTTAAATGAAAGGGATTCTCGTCAGTCTCTGCTTGGGGCTACTTCAATAGCACACAAACCATAGCGATAGAACATGGAACTACATTATTGTGCCAAGTTTCAAAGAGCTAGCACAAACCGTGTTTGATTTAGAGTTCCAACTATGTATCCATATAGGAGAAAACAGAGTGAAACCTAAACATGAAAACGGTTTCTGGAAAGGAACGGTTTAACCTAGAAGAATTAAATTTGGTGAGCCAAGTGGGATTGGTGTACTGATCATTAAATGGAAGTATCATCAAGATTGGGTGAAAAAATGTTTGCTGAGATTTCAGGAAACTCGCAGTTTTTTGGAAGCCTGGCAACCCCTTTCTATGATAGGGATTCTTGTCAGTCTCTGCTTGGGGCTACTTCAATAGCACACAAACCATAGCGATAGAACTTGGAACTACATTATTGTGCCAAGTTTCAAAGAGCTAGCACAAAACCGTGTTTGATTTTGAGTTCCAACTACATGTATCCATATAGGAGAAAACACAGTGAAACCTAAACATGAAAACGGTTACTGCAAAGGAACGGTTTAACCTAGAAGAACGAAATTTAGTGAGCCAAGTGAGATTCGTGTACTGATCACTACCTGCAAGTATCATCAAGATTGGGTCAAAAAATGTTTGCTGAGATTTCAGGAAACTCGCAGTTTTTTGGAAGCTTGGCAACCCCTTTAAATGAAAGGGATTCTTGTCAGTCTCTGCTTGGGGCTACTTCAATAGTACACAAACCATAGCGATAGAACTTGGAACTACATTATTGTGCCAAGTTTCAAAGAGCTAGCACAAACCGTGTTTGATTTAGAGTTCCAACTACATGTATCCATATAGGAGAAAACAGAGTGAAACCTAAACATGAAAACGGTTACTGCAAAGGAACGGTTTAACCTAGAAGAATGAAATTTGGTGAGCCAAGTGGGATTGGTGCACTGATCATTAAATGGAAGTATCATCAAGACTGGGTGAAAAAATGTTTGCTGAGATTTCAGGAAACTCGCAGTTTTTTGAAGCCTGGCAACCCCTTTCAATGAAAGTGATTCTCGTCAGTGTCTGCTTGGGGCTACTTCAATAGCACCACAAACCATAGTGATAGAACTTGGAACTACATTATTGTGCCAAGTTTCAAAGAGCTAGCACAAACAGTGTTTGATTTAGAGTTCCAACTACATGTATCCATATAGGAGAAAACAGAGTGAAACCTAAACATGAAAACGGTTACTGCAAAGGAACGGTTTAACCTAGAAGAACGAAATTTGGTGAGCCAAGTGGGATTGGTGTACTGATCATTAAATGGAAGTATCATCAAGACTGTGTGATAAAATGTTTGCTGAGATTTCAGGAAACTCGCAGTTTTTTGGAAGCCTGGCAACCCCTTAAATGAAAGGGATTCTCGTTAGTCTCTGCTTGGGGCTACTTCAATAGCACACAAACCATAGTGATAGAACTTGGAACTACATTATTGTGCCAAGTTTCAAAGAGCTAGCACAAACCGTGTTTGATTTAGATTTCCAACTACATGTGTCCATATTGGAGAAAACACAGTGAAACCTAAACATGAAAACGGTTCCTGCAAAGGAATGGTTTAACCTAGAAGAACGAAATTTGGTGAGCCAAGTGGGATTGGTGTACTGATCATTAAATGGAAGTATCATCAAGATTTTGTGAAAAAATGTTTGGTGAGATTTCAGGAAACTCGCAGTTTTTTGGAAGCTTGGCAACCCCTTTCAATGAAAGTGATTCTCGTCAGTCTCTGCTTGGGGCTACTTCAATAGCACACAAACCATAGCGATAGAACTTGGAACTACATTATTGTGCCAAGTTTCAAAGAGCTAGCACAAACCGTATTTGATTTAGAGTTCCAACTACATGTATCCATATAGGAGAAAATAGAGTGAAACCTAAACATGAAAACGGTTACTGCAAAGGAACGGTTTAACCTAGAAGAACGAAATTTGGTGAGCCAAGTGGGATTGGTGTACTGATCATTAAATGGAAGTATCATGAAGACTGGGTGAAAAAATGTTTGGTGAGATTTCAGGAAACTCGCAGTTTTTTGGAAGCTTGGCAACCCCTTTCAATGAAAGTGATTCTCGTCAGTCTCTGCTTGGGGCTACTTCAATAGCACACAAACCATGGCGATAGAACTTGGAACTACATTATTGTGCCAAGTTTCAAAGAGCTAGCACAAACCGTGTTTGATTTAGAGTTCCAACTACATATATCCATATAGGAGAAAACAGAGTGAAACCTAAACATGAAAACGGTTACTGCAAAGGAACGGTTAAACCTAGAATAACGAAATTTAGTGAGCCAAGTGAGATTCGTGTACTGATCACTACCTGCAAGTATCATCAAGATTGGGTGAAAAAATGTTTGCTGAGATTTCAGGAAACTCGCAGTTTTTTGGAAGCTTGGCAACCCCTTTAAATGAAAGGGATTCTCGTCAGTCTCTGCTTGGGGCTACTTCAATAACACACAAACCATAGCGATAGAACTTGGAACTACATTATTGTGCCAAGTTTCAAAGAGCTAGCACAAACCGTGTTTGATTTAGAGTTCCAACTATGTATCCATATAGGAGAAAACAGAGTGAAACCTAAACATGAAAACGGTTTCTGGAAAGGAACGGTTTAACCTAGAAGAATGAAATTTGGTGAGCCAAGTGGGATTGGTGTACTGATCATTAAATGGAAGTATCATCAAGATTGGGTGAAAAAATGTTTGCTGAGATTTCAGGAAACTCGCAGTTTTTTGGAAGCCTGGCAACCCCTTTCTATGATAGGGATTCTCGTCAGTCTCTGCTTGGGGCTACTTCAATAGCACACAAACCATAGCGATAGAACTTGGAACTACATTATTGTGCCAAGTTTCAAAGAGCTAGCACAAACCGTGTTTGATTTTGAGTTCCAACTACATGTATCCATATAGGAGAAAACACAGTGAAACCTAAACATGAAAACGGTTACTGCAAAGGAACGGTTTAACCTAGAAGAACGAAATTTAGTGAGCCAAGTGAGATTCGTGTACTGATCACTACCTGCAAGTATCATCAAGATTGGGTGAAAAAATGTTTGCTGTGATTTCAGGAAACTCGTAGTTTTTTGGAAGCTTGGCAACCCATTTCAATGAAAGGGATTCTTGTCAGTCTCTGCTTGGGGCTACTTCAATAGCACACAAACCATAGCGATAGAACGTGGAACTACATTATTGTGCCAAGTTTCAAAGAGCTAGCACAAACAGTGTTTGATTTAGAGTTCCAACTACATGTGTCCATATAGGAGAAAACAGAGTGAAACCTAAACATGAAAACGGGTATTGCAAAGGAACGGTTTAACCTAGAAGAACGAAATTTGGTGAGCCAAGTGGGATTGGTGTACTGATCATTAAATGGAAGTATCATCAACACTGGGTGAAAAAATGTTTGCTGAGATTTCAGGAAACTCGCAGTTTTTTGGAAGCATGGCAACCCCTTTCAATGAAAGTCATTCTCGTCAGTCTCTGCTTGGGGCTACTTCAATAGCACACAAACCATAGCGATAGAACTTGGAACTACATTATTGTGCCAAGTTTCAAAGAGCTAGCACAAACCGTGTTTGATTTAGAGTTCCAACTACATGTATCCATATAGGAGAAAACACAGTGAAACCTGAACATGAAAACGGTTATTGCAAAGGAACGGTTTAACCTAGAAGAACGAAATTTGGTGAGCCAAGTGGGATTGGGGTTCTGATCACTACCTGCAAGTATCATGAAGATTGGGTGAAAAAATGTTTGCTGAGATTTCAGGAAACTCGCAGTTTTTTGGAAGCTTGGCAACCCCTTTCAATGAAAGGGATTCTCGTCAGTCTCTGCTTGGGGTACTTCAGTAGCACACAAACCATAGCGATAGAACTTGGAACTACTTTATTGTGCCAAGTTTCAAAGAGCTAGCACAAACCGTGTTTGATTTAGAGTTCCAACTACATGTATCCATATAGGAGAAAACAGAGTGAAACCTAAACATGAAAACGGGTATTGCAAAGGAACGGTTTAACCTAGAAGAAAGAAATTTGGTGAGCCAAGTGGGATTGGTGTACTGATCATTAAATGGAAGTATCATCAAGATTGGGTGAAAAAATGTTTGCTGAGATTTCAGGAAACTCGTAGTTTTTCGGAAGCTTGGCAACCCCTTTCAATGAAAGGGATTCTCGTCAGTCTCTGCTTGGGGCTACTTCAATAGCACCACAAACCATAGCGATAGATCTTGGAACTACATTATTGTGCCAAGTTTCAAAGAGCTAGCACAAACCGTCTTTGATTTAGAGTTCCAACTACATGTATCCATATAGGAGAAAACAGAGTGAAACCTAAACATGAAAACGGTTACTGCAAAGGAACGGTTTAACGTAAAAGAATGAAATTGTTGAGCTAAGTGGGATTGGTGTACTGATCATTAAATGGAAGTATCATCAAGACTGGGTGAAAAAATGTTTGCTGAGATTTCAGGAAACTCGCAGTTTTTTGGAAGCCTGGCAACATCTTTCAATGAAAGTGATTCTCGTCAGTCTCTGCTTGGGGCTACTTCAATAGCACACAAACCATAGTGATAGAACATGGAACTACATTATTCTGCCAAGTTTCAAAGAGCTAGCACAAACCGTGTTTGATTTAGATTTCCAACTATATGTGTCCATATTGGAGAAAACACAGTGAAACCTAAACATGAAAACGGTTCCTGCAAAGGAACGGTTTAACCTAGAAGAACGAAATTTGGTGAGCCAAGTGGGATTGGTGTACTGATCATTAAATGGAAGTATCATCAAGATTTTGTGAAAAAATGTTTGCTGAGATTTCAGGAAACTCGCAGTTTTTTGGAAGCTTGGCAACCCCTTTCAATGAAAGGGATTCTCGTCAGTCTCTGCTTGGGGCTACTTCAATCGCACACAAAGCATAGCGATAGAACGTGGAACTACATTATTGTGCCAAGTTTTCAAAGACCTAGCACAAACCGTGTTTGATTTAGAGGTCCAACTACATGTATCCATATCGGAGAAAACAGAGTGAAACCTAAACATGGAAACGGGTATTGCAAAGGAACGGTTTAACCTAGAAGAACGAAATTTGGTGAGCCAAGTGGGATTGGTGTACTGATCATTAAATGGAAGTATCATCAAGACTGGGTGAAAAAATGTTTGCTGAGATTTCAGGAAACTCGCAGTTTTTTGGAAGCTTGGCAACCCCTTTCAATGAAAGTGATTCTCGTCAGTCTCTGCTTGGGGCTACTTCAATAGCACACAAACCATGGCGATAGAACGTGGAACTACATTATTGTGCCAAGTTTCAAAGAGCTAGCACAATCCGTGTTTGATTTAGAGTTCCAACTACATGTATCCATATAGGAGAAAACAGAGTGAAACCTAAACATGAAAACGGTTACTGCAAAGGAACGGTTAACCTAGAAGAACGAAATTTTGTGAGCCAAGTGGGATTGGTGTACTGATCATTAAATGGAAGTATCACCAAGATTGGGTGAAAAAATGTTTGCCGAGATTTCAGGAAACTCGCAGTTTTTTGGAAGCCTGGCAACCCCTTTCAATGTAGTGATTCTCGTCAGTCTCTGCTTGGGGCTACTTCAATAGCACACAAACCATAGCGATAGAAGTTGGAACTACATTATTATGCCAAGTTTCAAAGAGCTAGCACAAACCGTGTTTGATTTAGAGTTCCAACTACATATATCCATATAGGAGAAAACAGAGTGAAACCTAAACATGAAAACGGTTACTGCAAAGGAACGGTTTAACCTAGAAGAAACGAAATTTGGTGAGCCAAGTGGGATTGGTGTACTGATCATTAAATGGAAGTATCATCAAGACTGTGTGAAAAAATGTTTGCTGAGATTTCAGGAAACTCGCAGTTTTTTGGAAGCCTGGCAACCCCTTAAATGAAAGGGATTCTCGTTAGTCTCTGCTTGGGGCTACTTCAATAGCACACAAACCATAGTGATAGAACTTGGAACTACATTATTGTGCCAAGATTCAAAGAGCTAGCACAAACCGTGTTTGATTTAGATTTCCAACTACATGTGTCCATATTGGAGAAAACACAGTAAAACCTAAACATGAAAACGGTTCCTGCAAAGGAATGGTTTAACCTAGAAGAACGAAATTTGGTGAGCCAAGTGGGATTGGTGTACTGATCATTAAATGGAAGTATCATCAAGATTTTGTGAAAAAATGTTTGGTGAGATTTCAGGAAACTCGCAGTTTTTTGGAAGCTTGGCAACCCCTTTCAATGAAAGTGATTCTCGTCAGTCTCTGCTTGGGGCTACTTCAATAGCACACAAACCATAGCGATAGAACTTGGAACTACATTATTGTGCCAAGTTTCAAAGAGCTAGCACAAACCGTGTTTGATTTAGAGTTCCAACTACATGTATCCATATAGGAGAAAATAGAGTGAAACCTAAACATGAAAACGGTTACTGCAAAGGAACGGTTTAACCTAGAAGAACGAAATTGGTGAGCCAATTGGGATTGGTGTACTGATCATTAAATGGAAGTATCATCAAGACTGGGTGAAAAAATGTTTGGTGAGATTTCAGGAAACTCGCAGTTTTTTGGAAGCTTGGCAACCCCTTTCAATGAAAGTGATTCTCGTCAGTCTCTGCTTGGGGCTACTTCAATAGCACACAAACCATGGCGATAGAACTTGGAACTACATTATTGTGCCAAGTTTCAAAGAGCTAGCACAAACCGTGTTTGATTTAGAGTTCCAACTACATATATCCATATAGGAGAAAACAGAGTGAAACCTAAACATGAAAACGGTTACTGCAAAGGAACGGTTTAACCTAGAATAACGAAATTTAGTGAGCCAAGTGAGATTCGTGTACTGATCACTACCTGCAAGTATCATCAAGATTGGGTTAAAAAATGTTTGCTGAGATTTCAGGAAACTCGCAGTTTTTTGGAAGCTTGGCAACCCCTTTAAATGAAAGGGATTCTCGTCAGTCTCTGCTTGGGGCTACTTCAATAGCACACAAACCATAGCGATAGAACTTGGAACTACATTATTGTGCCAAGTTTCAAAGAGCTAGCACAAACCGTGTTTGATTTAGAGTTCCAACTATGCATCCATATAGGAGAAAACAGAGTGAAACCTAAACATGAAAACGGTTTCTGGAAAGGAACGGTTTAACCTAGAAGAATGAAATTTGGTGAGCCAAGTGGGATTGGTGTACTGATCATTAAATGGAAGTATCATCAAGATTGGGTGAAAAAATGTTTGCTGAGATTTCAGGAAACTCGCAGTTTTTTGGAAGCCTGGCAACCCCTTTCTATGATAGGGATTCTCGTCAGTCTCTGCTTGGGGCTACTTCAATAGCACACAAACCATAGCGATAGAACTTGGAACTACATTATTGTGCCAAGTTTCAAAGAGCTAGCACAAACCGTGTTTGATTTTGAGTTCCAACTACATGTATCCATATAGGAGAAAACACAGTGAAACCTAAACATGAAAACGGTTACTGCAAAGGAACGGTTTAACCTAGAAGAACGAAATTTAGTGAGCCAAGTGAGATTCGTGTACTGATCACTACCTGCAAGTATCATCAAGATTGGGTGAAAAAATGTTTGCTGTGATTTCAGGAAACTCGTAGTTTTTTGGAAGCTTGGCAACCCATTTCAATGAAAGGGATTCTTGTCAGTCTCTGCTTGGGGCTACTTCAATAGCACACAAACCATAGCGATAGAACGTGGAACTACATTATTGTGCCAAGTTTCAAAGAGCTAGCACAAACAGTGTTTGATTTAGAGTTCCAACTACATGTGTCCATATAGGAGAAAACAGAGTGAAACCTAAACATGAAAACGGGTATTGCAAAGGAACGGTTTAACCTAGAAGAACGAAATTTGGTGAGCCAAGTGGGATTGGTGTACTGATCATTAAATGGAAGTATCATCAACACTGGGTGAAAAAATGTTTGCTGAGATTTCAGGAAACTCGCAGTTTTTTGGAAGCATGGCAACCCCTTTCAATGAAAGTCATTCTCGTCAGTCTCTGCTTGGGGCTACTTCAATAGCACACAAACCATAGCGATAGAACTTGGAACTACATTATTGTGCCAAGTTTCAAAGAGCTAGCACAAACCGTGTTTGATTTAGAGTTCCAACTACATGTATCCATATAGGAGAAAACACAGTGAAACCTGAACATGAAAACGGTTATTGCAAAGGAACGGTTTAACCTAGAAGAACGAAATTTGGTGAGCCAAGTGGGATTGGGGTTCTGATCACTACCTGCAAGTATCATGAAGATTGGGTGAAAAAATGTTTGCTGAGATTTCAGGAAACTCGCAGTTTTTTGGAAGCTTGGCAACCCCTTTCAATGAAAGGGATTCTCGTCAGTCTCTGCTTGGGGTACTTCAGTAGCACACAAACCATAGCGATAGAACTTGGAACTACTTTATTGTGCCAAGTTTCAAAGAGCTAGCACAAACCGTGTTTGATTTAGAGTTCCAACTACATGTATCCATATAGGAGAAAACAGAGTGAAACCTAAACATGAAAACGGGTATTGCAAAGGAACGGTTTAACCTAGAAGAAAGAAATTTGGTGAGCCAAGTGGGATTGGTGTACTGATCATTAAATGGAAGTATCATCAAGATTGGGTGAAAAAATGTTTGCTGAGATTTCAGGAAACTCGTAGTTTTTCGGAAGCTTGGCAACCCCTTTCAATGAAAGGGATTCTCGTCAGTCTCTGCTTGGGGCTACTTCAAT
Organism: Urocitellus parryii; assembly: GCF_045843805.1. Classification (NCBI taxonomy): domain Eukaryota; kingdom Metazoa; phylum Chordata; class Mammalia; order Rodentia; family Sciuridae; genus Urocitellus; species Urocitellus parryii. The sequence goes on along the minus strand of NW_027552493.1, from coordinate 42,981 downwards.
AGCACCACAAACCATAGCGATAGATCTTGGAACTACATTATTGTGCCAAGTTTCAAAGAGCTAGCACAAACCGTCTTTGATTTAGAGTTCCAACTACATGTATCCATATAGGAGAAAACAGAGTGAAACCTAAACATGAAAACGGTTACTGCAAAGGAACGGTTTAACGTAAAAGAATGAAATTGTTGAGCTAAGTGGGATTGGTGTACTGATCATTAAATGGAAGTATCATCAAGACTGGGTGAAAAAATGTTTGCTGAGATTTCAGGAAACTCGCAGTTTTTTGGAAGCCTGGCAACATCTTTCAATGAAAGTGATTCTCGTCAGTCTCTGCTTGGGGCTACTTCAATAGCACACAAACCATAGTGATAGAACATGGAACTACATTATTCTGCCAAGTTTCAAAGAGCTAGCACAAACCGTGTTTGATTTAGATTTCCAACTATATGTGTCCATATTGGAGAAAACACAGTGAAACCTAAACATGAAAACGGTTCCTGCAAAGGAACGGTTTAACCTAGAAGAACGAAATTTGGTGAGCCAAGTGGGATTGGTGTACTGATCATTAAATGGAAGTATCATCAAGATTTTGTGAAAAAATGTTTGCTGAGATTTCAGGAAACTCGCAGTTTTTTGGAAGCTTGGCAACCCCTTTCAATGAAAGGGATTCTCGTCAGTCTCTGCTTGGGGCTACTTCAATCGCACACAAAGCATAGCGATAGAACGTGGAACTACATTATTGTGCCAAGTTTCAAAGACCTAGCACAAACCGTGTTTGATTTAGAGGTCCAACTACATGTATCCATATCGGAGAAAACAGAGTGAAACCTAAACATGAAAACGGGTATTGCAAAGGAACGGTTTAACCTAGAAGAACGAAATTTGGTGAGCCAAGTGGGATTGGTGTACTGATCATTAAATGGAAGTATCATCAAGACTGGGTGAAAAAATGTTTGCTGAGATTTCAGGAAACTCGCAGTTTTTTGGAAGCTTGGCAACCCCTTTCAATGAAAGTGATTCTCGTCAGTCTCTGCTTGGGGCTACTTCAATAGCACACAAACCATGGCGATAGAACGTGGAACTACATTATTGTGCCAAGTTTCAAAGAGCTAGCACAATCCGTGTTTGATTTAGAGTTCCAACTACATGTATCCATATAGGAGAAAACAGAGTGAAACCTAAACATGAAAACGGTTACTGCAAAGGAACGGTTTAACCTAGAAGAACGAAATTTTGTGAGCCAAGTGGGATTGGTGTACTGATCATTAAATGGAAGTATCACCAAGATTGGGTGAAAAAATGTTTGCCGAGATTTCAGGAAACTCGCAGTTTTTTGGAAGCCTGGCAACCCCTTTCAATGTAGTGATTCTCGTCAGTCTCTGCTTGGGGCTACTTCAATAGCACACAAACCATAGCGATAGAAGTTGGAACTACATTATTATGCCAAGTTTCAAAGAGCTAGCACAAACCGTGTTTGATTTAGAGTTCCAACTACATATATCCATATAGGAGAAAACAGAGTGAAACCTAAACATGAAAACGGTTACTGCAAAGGAACGGTTTAACCTAGAAGAACGAAATTTGGTGAGCCAAGTGGGATTGGTGTACTGATCATTAAATGGAAGTATCATCAAGACTGTGTGAAAAAATGTTTGCTGAGATTTCAGGAAACTCGCAGTTTTTTGGAAGCCTGGCAACCCCTTAAATGAAAGGGATTCTCGTTAGTCTCTGCTTGGGGCTACTTCAATAGCACACAAACCATAGTGATAGAACTTGGAACTACATTATTGTGCCAAGATTCAAAGAGCTAGCACAAACCGTGTTTGATTTAGATTTCCAACTACATGTGTCCATATTGGAGAAAACACAGTAAAACCTAAACATGAAAACGGTTCCTGCAAAGGAATGGTTTAACCTAGAAGAACGAAATTTGGTGAGCCAAGTGGGATTGGTGTACTGATCATTAAATGGAAGTATCATCAAGATTTTGTGAAAAAATGTTTGGTGAGATTTCAGGAAACTCGCAGTTTTTTGGAAGCTTGGCAACCCCTTTCAATGAAAGTGATTCTCGTCAGTCTCTGCTTGGGGCTACTTCAATAGCACACAAACCATAGCGATAGAACTTGGAACTACATTATTGTGCCAAGTTTCAAAGAGCTAGCACAAACCGTGTTTGATTTAGAGTTCCAACTACATGTATCCATATAGGAGAAAATAGAGTGAAACCTAAACATGAAAACGGTTACTGCAAAGGAACGGTTTAACCTAGAAGAACGAAATTTGGTGAGCCAATTGGGATTGGTGTACTGATCATTAAATGGAAGTATCATCAAGACTGGGTGAAAAAATGTTTGGTGAGATTTCAGGAAACTCGCAGTTTTTTGGAAGCTTGGCAACCCCTTTCAATGAAAGTGATTCTCGTCAGTCTCTGCTTGGGGCTACTTCAATAGCACACAAACCATGGCGATAGAACTTGGAACTACATTATTGTGCCAAGTTTCAAAGAGCTAGCACAAACCGTGTTTGATTTAGAGTTCCAACTACATATATCCATATAGGAGAAAACAGAGTGAAACCTAAACATGAAAACGGTTACTGCAAAGGAACGGTTTAACCTAGAATAACGAAATTTAGTGAGCCAAGTGAGATTCGTGTACTGATCACTACCTGCAAGTATCATCAAGATTGGGTTAAAAAATGTTTGCTGAGATTTCAGGAAACTCGCAGTTTTTTGGAAGCTTGGCAACCCCTTTAAATGAAAGGGATTCTCGTCAGTCTCTGCTTGGGGCTACTTCAATAGCACACAAACCATAGCGATAGAACTTGGAACTACATTATTGTGCCAAGTTTCAAAGAGCTAGCACAAACCGTGTTTGATTTAGAGTTCCAACTATGCATCCATATAGGAGAAAACAGAGTGAAACCTAAACATGAAAACGGTTTCTGGAAAGGAACGGTTTAACCTAGAAGAATGAAATTTGGTGAGCCAAGTGGGATTGGTGTACTGATCATTAAATGGAAGTATCATCAAGATTGGGTGAAAAAATGTTTGCTGAGATTTCAGGAAACTCGCAGTTTTTTGGAAGCCTGGCAACCCCTTTCTATGATAGGGATTCTCGTCAGTCTCTGCTTGGGGCTACTTCAATAGCACACAAACCATAGCGATAGAACTTGGAACTACATTATTGTGCCAAGTTTCAAAGAGCTAGCACAAACCGTGTTTGATTTTGAGTTCCAACTACATGTATCCATATAGGAGAAAACACAGTGAAACCTAAACATGAAAACGGTTACTGCAAAGGAACGGTTTAACCTAGAAGAACGAAATTTAGTGAGCCAAGTGAGATTCGTGTACTGATCACTACCTGCAAGTATCATCAAGATTGGGTGAAAAAATGTTTGGTGAGATTTCAGGAAACTCGCAGTTTTTTGGAAGCTTGGCAACCCCTTTCAATGAAAGTGATTCTCGTCAGTCTCTGCTTGGGGCTACTTCAATAGCACACAAACCATAGCGATAGAACTTGGAACTACATTATTGTGCCAAGTTTCAAAGAGCTAGCACAAACCGTGTTTGATTTAGAGTTCCAACTACATGTATCCATATGGGAGAAAATAGAGTGAAACCTAAACATGAAAACGGTTACTGCAAAGGAACGGTTTAACCTAGAAGAACGAAATTTGGTGAGCCAAGTGGGATTGGTGTACTGATCATTAAATGGAAGTATCATCAAGACTGGGTGAAAAAATGTTTGGTGAGATTTCAGGAAACTCGCAGTTTTTTGGAAGCTTGGCAACCCCTTTCAATGAAAGTGATTCTCGTCAGTCTCTGCTTGGGGCTACTTCAATAGCACACAAACCATGGCGATAGAACTTGGAACTACATTATTGTGCCAAGTTTCAAAGAGCTAGCACAAACCGTGTTTGATTTAGAGTTCCAACTACATATATCCATATAGGAGAAAACAGAGTGAAACCTAAACATGAAAACGGTTACTGCAAAGGAACGGTTTAACCTAGAATAACGAAATTTAGTGAGCCAAGTGAGATTCGTGTACTGATCACTACCTGCAAGTATCATCAAGATTGGGTTAAAAAATGTTTGCTGAGATTTCAGGAAACTCGCAGTTTTTTGGAAGCTTGGCAACCCCCTTTAAATGAAAGGGATTCTCGTCAGTCTCTGCTTGGGGCTACTTCAATAGCACACAAACCATAGCGATAGAACTTGATACTACATTATTGTGCCAAGTTTCAAAGAGCTAGCACAAACCGTGTTTGATTTAGAGTTCCAACTATGCATCCATATAGGAGAAAACAGAGTGAAACCTAAACATGAAAACGGTTTCTGGAAAGGAACGGTTTAACCTAGAAGAATGAAATTTGGTGAGCCAAGTGAGATTCGTGTACTGATCACTACCTGCAAGTATCATCAAGATTGGGTGAAAAAATGTTTGCTGAGATTTCAGGAAACTCGCAGTTTTTTGGAAGCCTGGCAACCCCTTTCTATGATAGGGATTCTCGTCAGTCTCTGCTTGGGGCTACTTCAATAGCACACAAACCATAGCGATAGAACTTGGAACTACATTATTGTGCCAAGTTTCAAAGAGCTAGCACAAACCGTGTTTGATTTTGAGTTCCAACTACATGTATCCATATAGGAGAAAACACAGTGAAACCTAAACATGAAAACGGTTACTGCAAAGGAACGGTTTAACCTAGAAGAACGAAATTTAGTGAGCCAAGTGAGATTCGTGTACTGATCACTACCTGCAAGTATCATCAAGATTGGGTGAAAAAATGTTTGCTGTGATTTCAGGAAACTCGTAGTTTTTTGGAAGCTTGGCAACCCCTTTCAATGAAAGGGATTCTTGTCAGTCTCTGCTTGGGGCTACTTCAATAGCACACAAACCATAGCGATAGAAGTTGGAACTACATTATTGTGCCAAGTTTCAAAGAGCTAGCACAAACAGTGTTTGATTTAGAGTTCCAACTACATGTGTCCATATAGGAGAAAACAGAGTGAAACCTAAACATGAAAACGGGTATTGAAAAGGAACGGTTTAACCTAGAAGAACGAAATTTGGTGAGCCAAGTGGGATTGGTGTACTGATCATTAAATGGAAGTATCATCAACACTGGGTGAAAAAATGTTTGCTGAGATTTCAGGAAACTCGCAGTTTTTTGGAAGCCTGGCAACCCCTTTCAATGAAAGTGATTCTCGTCAGTCTCTGCTTGGGGCTACTTCAATAGCACACAAACCATAGCGATAGAACTTGGAACTACATTATTGTGCCAAGTTTCAAAGAGCTAGCACAAACCGTGTTTGATTTAGAGTTCCAACTACATGTATCCATATAGGAGAAAACACAGTGAAACCTGAACATGAAAACGGTTATTGCAAAGGAACGGTTTAACCTAGAAGAACGAAATTTGGTGAGCCAAGTGGGATTGGTGCACTGATCACTACCTGCAAGTATCATGAAGATTGGGTGAAAAAATGTTTGCTGAGATTTCAGGAAACTCGCAGTTTTTTGGAAGCCTGGCAACCCCTTTCAATGAAAGTGATTCTCGTCAGTGTCTGCTTGGGGCTACTTCAATAGCACACAAACCATAGTGATAGAACTTGGAACTACATTATTGTGCTAAGTTTCAAAGAGCTAGCACAAACAGTGTTTGATTTAGAGTTCCAACTACATGTATCCCTATAGGAGAAAACAGAGTGAAACCTAAACATGAAAACGGTTACTGCAAAGGAACGGTTTAACCTAGAAGAAAGAAATTTGGTGAGCCACCTGGGATTGGTGTACTGATCATTAAATGGAAGTATCATCAAGATTGGGTGAAAAAATGTTTGCTGAGATTTCAGGAAACTCGTAGTTTTTCGGAAGCTTGGCAACCTCTTTCAATGAAAGGGATTCTCGTCAGTCTCTGCTTGGGGCTACTTCAATAGCACACAAACCATGGCGATAGAACTTGGAACTACATTATTGTGCCAAGTTTCAAAGAGCTAGCACAAACCGTGTTTGATTTAGAGTTGCAACTACATGTATCCATATAGGAGAAAACAGAGTGAAACCTAAACATGAAAACGGTTACTGCAAAGGAACGGTTTAACCTAGAAGAACGAAATTTGGTGAGCCAAGTGGGATTGGTGTACTGATCATTAAATGGAAGTATCATCAAGATTGGGTGAAAAAATGTTTGCTGAGATTTCAGGAAACTCGCAGTTTTTTGGAAGCCTGGCAACCCCTTTCAATGAAAGTGATTCTCGTCAGTCTCTGCTTGGGGCTACTTCAATAGCACACAAACCATAGCGATAGAAGTTGGAACTACATTATTGTGCCAAGTTTCAAAGAGCTAGCACAAACCGTGTGTGATTTAGAGTTCCAACTACATGTATCCATATAGGAGAAAACAGAGTGAAACCTAAACATGAAAACGGTTACTGCAAAGGAACGGTTTAACCTAGAAGAACGAAATTTGGTGAGCCAAGTGGGATTGGTGTACTGATCATTAAATGGAAGTATCATCAAGACTGTGTGATAAAATGTTTGCGGAGATTTCAGGAAACTCGCAGTTTTTTGGAAGCCTGGCAACCCCTTAAATGAAAGGGATTCTTGTTAGTCTCTGCTTGGGGCTACTAAATAGCACACAAACCATAGTGATAGAACTTGGAACTACATTATTGTGCCAAGATTCAAAGAGCTAGCACAAACCGTGTTTGATTTAGATTTCCAACTACATGTGTCCATATTGGAGAAAACACAGTGAAACCTAAACATGAAAACGGTTCCTGCAAAGGAATGGTTTAACCTAGAAGAACGAAATTTGGTGAGCCAAGTGGGATTGGTGTACTGATCATTAAATGGAAGTATCATCAAGATTTTGTGAAAAAATGTTTGGTGAGATTTCAGGAAACTCGCAGTTTTTTGGAAGCTTGGCAACACCTTTCATTGAAAGTGATTCTCGTCAGTCTCTGCTTGGGGCTACTTCAATAGCACACAAACCATAGCGATAGAACTTGGAACTACATTATTGTGCCAAGTTTCAAAGAGCTAGCACAAACCGTGTTTGATTTAGAGTTCCAACTACATGTATCCATATAGGAGAAAATAGAGTGAAACCTAAACATGAAAACGGTTACTGCAAAGGAACGGTTTAACCTAGAAGAACGAAATTTGGTGAGCCAAGTGGGATTGGTGTACTGATCATTAAATGGAAGTATCATGAAGACTGGGTGAAAAAATGTTTGGTGAGATTTCAGGAAACTCGCAGTTTTTTGGAAGCTTGGCAACCCCTTTCAATGAAAGTGATTCTCGTCAGTCTCTGCTTGGGGCTACTTCAATAGCACACAAACCATGGCGATAGAACATGGAACTACATTATTGTGCCAAGTTTCAAAGAGCTAGCACAAACCGTGTTTGATTTAGAGTTCCAACTACATATATCCATATAGGAGAAAACAGAGTGAAACCTAAACATGAAAACGGTTACTGCAAAGGAACGGTTTAACCTAGAATAACGAAATTTAGTGAGCCAAGTGAGATTCGTGTACTTATCACTACCTGCAAGTATCATCAAGATTGGGTGAAAAAATGTTTGCTGAGATTTCAGGAAACTCGCAGATTTTTGGAAGCTTGGCAACCCCTTTAAATGAAACGGATTCTCGTCAGTCTCTGCTTGGGGCTACTTCAATAGCACACAAACCATAGCGATAGAACTTGGAACTACATTATTGTGCCAAGTTTCAAAGAGCTAGCACAAACCGTGTTTGATTTAGAGTTCCAACTATGTATCCATATAGGAGAAAACAGAGTGAAACCTAAACATGAAAACGGTTTCTGGAAAGGAACGGTTTAACCTAGAAGAATGAAATTTGGTGAGCCAAGTGGGATTGGTGTACTGATCATTAAATGGAAGTATCATCAAGATTGGGTGAAAAAATGTTTGCTGAGATTTCAGGAAACTCGCAGTTTTTTGGAAGCCTGGCAACCCCTTTCTATGATAGGGATTCTCGTCAGTCTCTGCTTGGGGCTACTTCAATAGCACACAAACCATAGCGATAGAACTTGGAACTACATTATTGTGCCAAGTTTCAAAGAGCTAGCACAAACCGTGTTTGATTTTGAGTTCCAACTACATGTATCCATATAGGAGAAAACACAGTGAAACCTAAACATGAAAACGGTTACTGCAAAGGAACGGTTTAACCTAGAAGAACGAAATTTAGTGAGCCAAGTGAGATTCGTGTACTGATCACTACCTGCAAGTATCATCAAGATTGGGTGAAAAAATGTTTGCTGTGATTTCAGGAAACTCGTAGTTTTTTGGAAGCTTGGCAACCCCTTTCAATGAAAGGGATTCTTGTCAGTCTCTGCTTGGGGCTACTTCAATAGCACACAAACCATAGCGATAGAACGTGGAACTACATTATTGTGCCAAGTTTCAAAGAGCTAGCACAAACAGTGTTTGATTTAGAGTTCCAACTACATGTGTCCATATAGGAGAAAACAGAGTGAAACCTAAACATGAAAACGGGTATTGCAAAGGAACGGTTTAACCTAGAAGAACGAAATTTGGTGAGCCAAGTGGGATTGGTGTACTGATCATTAAATGGAAGTATCATCAACACTGGGTGAAAAAATGTTTGCTGAGATTTCAGGAAACTCGCAGTTTTTTGGAAGCCTGGCAACCCCTTTCAATGAAAGTGATTCTCGTCAGTCTCTGCTTGGGGCTACTTCAATAGCACACAAACCATAGCGATAGAACGTGGAACTACATTATTGTGCCAAGTTTCAAAGAGCTAGCACAAACCGTGTTTGATTTAGAGTTCCAACTACATGTATCCATATAGGAGAAAACACAGTGAAACCTAAACATCAAAACGGTTATTGCAAAGGAACGGTTTAACCTAGAAGAACGAAATTTGGTGAGCCAAGTGGGATTGGTCTACTGATCACTACCTGCAAGTATCATGAAGATTGGGTGAAAAAATGTTTGCTGAGATTTCAGGAAACTCGCAGTTTTTTGGAAGCCTGGCAACCCCTTTCTATGAAAGGGATTCTTGTCAGTCTCTGCTTGGGGCTACTTCAATAGTACACAAACCATAGCGATAGAACTTGGAACTACATTATTGTGCCAAGTTTCAAAGAGCTAGCACAAACCGTGTTTGATTTAGAGTTCCAACTACATGTATCCATATAGGAGAAAACAGAGTGAAACCTAAACATGAAAACGGTTACTGCAAAGGAATGGTTTAACCTAGAAGAATGAAATTTGGTGAGCCAAGTGGGATTGGTGTACTGATCATTAAATGGAAGTATCATCAAGACTGGGTGAAAAAATGTTTGCTGAGATTTCAGGAAACTCGCAGTTTTTTGGAAGCCTGGCAACCCCTTTCAATGAAAGTGATTCTCGTCAGTGTCTGCTTGGGGCTACTTCAATAGCACACAAACCATAGTGATAGAACTTGGAACTACATTATTGTGCCAAGTTTCAAAGAGCTAGCACAAACCGTGTTTGATTTAGAGTTGCAACTACATGTATCCATATAGGAGAAAACAGAGTGAAACCTAAACATGAAAACGGTTACTGCAAAGGAACGGTTTAACCTAGAAGAAAGAAATTTGGTGAGCCAAGTGGGATTGGTGTACTGATCATTAAATGGAAGTATCATCAAGATTGGGTGAAAAAATGTTTGCTGAGATTTCAGGAAACTAGTAGTTTTTCGGAAGCTTGGCAACCTCTTTCAATGAAAGGGATTCTCGTCAGTCTCTGCTTGGGGCTACTTCAATAGCACACAAACCATGGCGATAGAACTTGGAACTACATTATTGTGCCAAGTTTCAAAGAGCTAGCACAAACCGTGTTTGATTTAGAGTTGCAACTACATGTATCCATATAGGAGAAAACAGAGTGAAACCTAAACATGAAAACGGTTACTGCAAAGGAACGGTTTAACCTAGAAGAGCGAAATTTGGTGAGCCAAGTGGGATTGGTGTACTGATCATTAAATGGAAGTATCATGAAGACTGGGTGAAAAAATGTTTGGTGAGATTTCAGGAAACTCGCAGTTTTTTGGAAGCTTGGCAACCCCTTTCAGAAGCTTGGCAACCCCTTTCAATGAAAGTGATTCTCGTCAGTCTCTGCTTGGGGCTACTTCAATAGCACACAAACCATGGCGATAGAACATGGAACTACATTATTGTGCCAAGTTTCAAAGAGCTAGCACAAACCGTGTTTGATTTAGAGTTCCAACTACATATATCCATATAGGAGAAAACAGAGTGAAACCTAAACATGAAAACGGTTACTGCAAAGGAACGGTTTAACCTAGAATAACGAAATTTAGTGAGCCAAGTGAGATTCGTGTACTTATCACTACCTGCAAGTATCATCAAGATTGGGTGAAAAAATGTTTGCTGAGATTTCAGGAAACTCGCAGATTTTTGGAAGCTTGGCAACCCCTTTAAATGAAACGGATTCTCGTCAGTCTCTGCTTGGGGCTACTTCAATAGCACACAAACCATAGCGATAGAACTTGGAACTACATTATTGTGCCAAGTTTCAAAGAGCTAGCACAAACCGTGTTTGATTTAGAGTTCCAACTATGTATCCATATAGGAGAAAACAGAGTGAAACCTAAACATGAAAACGGTTTCTGGAAAGGAACGGTTTAACCTAGAAGAATGAAATTTGGTGAGCCAAGTGGATTGGTGTACTGATCATTAAATGGAAGTATCATCAAGATTGGGTGAAAAAATGTTTGCTGAGATTTCAGGAAACTCGCAGTTTTTTGGAAGCTGGCAACCCCTTTCTATGATAGGGATTCTCGTCAGTCTCTGCTTGGGGCTACTTCAATAGCACACAAACCATAGCGATAGAACTTGGAACTACATTATTGTGCCAAGTTTCAAAGAGCTAGCACAAACCGTGTTTGATTTTGAGTTCCAACTACATGTATCCATATAGGAGAAAACACAGTGAAACCTAAACATGAAAACGGTTACTGCAAAGGAACGGTTTAACCTAGAAGAACGAAAATTTAGTGAGCCAAGTGAGATTCGTGTACTGATCACTACCTGCAAGTATCATCAAGATTGGGTGAAAAAATGTTTGCTGTGATTATTTCAGGAAACTCGTAGTTTTTTGGAAGCTTGGCAACCCCTTTCAATGAAAGGGATTCTTGTCAGTCTCTGCTTGGGGCTACTTCAATAGCACACAAACCATAGCGATAGAACGTGGAACTACATTATTGTGCCAAGTTTCAAAGAGCTAGCACAAACAGTGTTTGATTTAGAGTTCCAACTACATGTGTCCATATAGGAGAAAACAGAGTGAAACCTAAACATGAAAACGGGTATTGCAAAGGAACGGTTTAACCTAGAAGAACGAAATTTGGTGAGCCAAGTGGGATTGGTGTACTGATCATTAAATGGAAGTATCATCAACACTGGGTGAAAAAATGTTGCTGAGATTTCAGGAAACTCGCAGTTTTTTGGAAGCCTGGCAACCCCTTTCAATGAAAGTGATTCTCGTCAGTCTCTGCTTGGGGCTACTTCAATAGCACACAAACCATAGCGATAGAACGTGGAACTACATTATTGTGCCAAGTTTCAAAGAGCTAGCACAAACCGTGTTTGATTTAGAGTTCCAACTACATGTATCCATATAGGAGAAAACACAGTGAAACCTAAACATGAAAACGGTTACTGCAAAGGAACGGTTTAACCTAGAAGAACGAAATTTTAGTGAGCCAAGTGAGATTCGTGTACTGATCACTACCTGCAAGTATCATCAAGATTGGGTGAAAAAATGTTTGCTGTGATTTCAGGAAACTCGTAGTTTTTTGGAAGCTTGGCAACCCTTTCAATGAAAGGGATTCTTGTCAGTCTCTGCTTGGGGCTACTTCAATAGCACACAAACCATAGCGATAGAACGTGGAACTACATTATTGTGCCAAGTTTCAAAGAGCTAGCACAAACAGTGTTTGATTTAGAGTTCCAACTACATGTGTCCATATAGGAGAAAACAGAGTGAAACCTAAACATGAAAACGGGTATTGCAAAGGAACGGTTTAACCTAGAAGAACGAAATTGGTGAGCCAAGTGGGATTGGTGTACTGATCATTAAATGGAAGTATCATCAACACTGGGTGAAAAAATGTTTGCTGAGATTTCAGGAAACTCGCAGTTTTTTGGAAGCCTGGCAACCCCTTTCAATGAAAGTGATTCTCGTCAGTCTCTGCTTGGGGCTACTTCAATAGCACACAAACCATAGCGATAGAACGTGGAACTACATTATTGTGCCAAGTTTCAAAGAGCTAGCACAAACCGTGTTGATTTAGAGTTCCAACTACATGTATCCATATAGGAGAAAACACAGTGAAACCTAAACATCAAAACGGTTATTGCAAAGGAACGGTTTAACCTAGAAGAACGAAATTTGGTGAGCCAAGTGGGATTGGTCTACTGATCACTACCTGCAAGTATCATGAAGATTGGGTGAAAAAATGTTTGCTGAGATTTCAGGAAACTCGCAGTTTTTTGGAAGCCTGGCAACCCCTTTCTATGAAAGGGATTCTTGTCAGTCCTCTGCTTGGGGCTACTTCAATAGTACACAAACCATAGCGATAGAACTTGGAACTACATTATTGTGCCAAGTTTCAAAGAGCTAGCACAAACCGTGTTTGATTTAGAGTTCCAACTACATGTATCCATATAGGAGAAAACAGAGTGAAACCTAAACATGAAAACGGTTACTGCAAAGGAATGGTTTAACCTAGAAGAATGAAATTTGGTGAGCCAAGTGGGATTGGTGTACTGATCATTAAATGGAAGTATCATCAAGACTGGGTGAAAAAATGTTTGCTGAGATTTCAGGAAACTCGCAGTTTTTTGGAAGCCTGGCAACCCCTTTCAATGAAAGTGATTCTCGTCAGTGTCTGCTTGGGGCTACTTCAATAGCACACAAACCATAGTGATAGAACTTGGAACTACATTATTGTGCCAAAGTTTTCAAAGAGCTAGCACAAACCGTGTTTGATTTAGAGTTGCAACTACATGTATCCATATAGGAGAAAACAGAGTGAAACCTAAACATGAAAACGGTTACTGCAAAGGAACGGTTTAACCTTAGAAGAAAGAAATTTGGTGAGCCAAGTGGGATTGGTGTACTGATCATTAAATGGAAGTATCATCAAGATTGGGTGAAAAAATGTTTGCTGAGATTTCAGGAAACTAGTAGTTTTTCGGAAGCTTGGCAACCTCTTTCAATGAAAGGGATTCTCGTCAGTCTCTGCTTGGGGCTACTTCAATAGCACACAAACCATGGCGATAGAACTTGGAACTACATTATTGTGCCAAGTTTCAAAGAGCTAGCACAAACCGTGTTTGATTTAGAGTTGCAACTACATGTATCCATATAGGAGAAAACAGAGTGAAACCTAAACATGAAAACGGTTACTGCAAAGGAACGGTTTAACCTAGAAGAGCGAAATTTGGTGAGCCAAGTGGGATTGGTGTACTGATCATTAAATGGAAGTATCATGAAGACTGGGTGAAAAATGTTTGGTGAGATTTCAGGAAACTCGCAGTTTTTTGGAAGCTTGGCAACCCCTTTCAATGAAAGTGATTCTCGTCAGTCTCTGCTTGGGGCTACTTCAATAGCACACAAACATGGCGATAGAACATGGAACTACATTATTGTGCCAAGTTTCAAAGAGCTAGCACAAACCGTGTTTGATTTAGAGTTCCAACTACATATATCCATATAGGAGAAAACAGAGTGAAACCTAAACATGAAAACGGTTACTGCAAAGGAACGGTTTAACCTAGAATAACGAAATTTAGTGAGCCAAGTGAGATTCGTGTACTTATCACTACCTGCAAGTATCATCAAGATTGGGTGAAAAAATGTTTGCTGAGATTTCAGGAAACTCGCAGATTTTTGGAAGCTTGGCAACCCCTTTAAATGAAACGGATTCTCGTCAGTCTCTGCTTGGGGCTACTTCAATAGCACACAAACCATAGCGATAGAACTTGGAACTAATTATTGTGCCAAGGTTTCAAAGAGCTAGCACAAACCGTGTTTGATTTAGAGTTCCAACTATGTATCCATATAGGAGAAAAAAAAAGTAAACCTAAAATGAAAACGGTTTCTGGAAAGGAACGGTTTAACCTAGAAGAATGAAATTTGGTGAGCCAAGTGGGATTGGTGTACTGATCATTAAATGGAAGTATCATCAAGATTGGGTGAAAAAATGTTTGCTGAGATTTCAGGAAACTCGCAGTTTTTGGAAGCCTGGCAACCCCATTCTATGATAGGAATTCTCGTCAGTCTCTGCTTGGGGCTACTTCAATAGCACACAAACCATAGCGATAGAACTTGGAACTCCATTATTGTGCCAAGTTTCAAAGAGCTAGCACAAACCGTGTTTGATTTTGAGTTCCAACTACATGTATCCATATAGGAGAAAACACAGTGAAACCTAAACATGAAAACGGTTACTGCAAAGGAACGGTTTAACCTAGAAGAACGAAATTTAGTGAGCCAAGTGAGATTCGTGTACTGATCACTACCTGCAAGTATCATCAGATTGGGTGAAAAAATGTTTGCTGTGATTTCAGGAAACTCGTAGTTTTTTGGAAGCTTGGCAACCCCTTTCAATGAAAGGGATTCTTGTCAGTCTCTGCTTGGGGCTACTTCAATAGCAACACAAACCATAGCGATAGAACGTGGAACTACATTATTGTGCCAAGTTCAAAGAGCTAGCACAAACAGTGTTTGATTTAGAGTTCCAACTACATGTGTCATATAGGAGAAAACAGAGTGAAACCTAAACATGAAAACGGGTATTGCAAAGGAACGGTTTAACCTAGAAGAACGAAATTTGGTGAGCCAAGTGGGATTGGTGTACTGATCATTAAATGGAAGTATCATCAACACTGGGTGAAAAAATGTTTGCTGAGATTTCAGGAAACTCGCAGTTTTTTGGAAGCCTGGCAACCCCTTTCAATGAAAGTGATTCTCGTCAGTCTCTGCTTGGGGCTACTTCAATAGCACACAAACATAGCGATAGAACGTGGAACTACATTATTTGTGCCAAGTTTCAAAGAGCTAGCACAAACCGTGTTTGATTTAGAGTTCCAACTACATGTATCCATATAGGAGAAAACACAGTGAAACCTAAACATGAAAACGGTTATTGCAAAGGAACGGTTTAACCTAGAAGAACGAAATTTGGTGAGCCAAGTGGGATTGGTCTACTGATCACTACCTGCAAGTATCATGAAGATTGGGTGATAAAATGTTTGCTGAGATTTCAGGAAACTCGCAGTTTTTTGGAAGCCTGGCAACCCCTTCTATGAAAGGGATTCTTGTCAGTCTCTGCCTTGGGGCTACTTCAATAGTACACAAACCATAGCGATAGAACTTGGAACTACTTATTGTGCCAAGTTTTCAATGAGCTAGCACAAAACCGTGTTTGATTTAGAGTTCCAACTACATGTATCCATATAGGGAGAAAACAGAGTGAAACCTAAACATGAAAACGGTTACTGCAAAGGAATGGTTTAACCTAGAAGAATGAAATTTGGTGAGCCAAGTGGGATTGGTGTACTGATCATTAAATGGAAGTATCATCAAGACTGGGTGAAAAAATGTTTGCTGAGATTTCAGGAAACTCGCAGTTTTTTGGAAGCCTGGCAACCCCTTTCAATGAAAGTGATTCTCGTCAGTGTCTGCTTGGGGCTACTTCAATAGCACACAAACCATAGTGATAGAACTTGGAACTACATTATTGTGC
Organism: Urocitellus parryii; assembly: GCF_045843805.1. Taxonomy (NCBI): domain Eukaryota; kingdom Metazoa; phylum Chordata; class Mammalia; order Rodentia; family Sciuridae; genus Urocitellus; species Urocitellus parryii. The sequence goes on along the minus strand of NW_027552493.1, from coordinate 27,179 downwards.
CAAGTTTCAAAGAGCTAGCACAAACCGTGTTTGATTTAGAGTTGCAACTACATGTATCCATATAGGAGAAACAGAGTGAAACCTAAACATGAAAACGGTTACTGCAAAGGAACGGTTTAACCTAGAAGAAAGAATTTGGTGAGCCAAGTGGGATTGGTGTACTGATCATTAAATGGAAGTATCATCAAGATTGGGTGAAAAAATGTTTGCTGAGATTTCAGGAAACTAGTAGTTTTTCGGAAGCTTGGCAACCTCTTCAATGAAAGGGATTCTCGCAGTCTCTGCTTGGGGCTACTTCAATAGCACACAAACCATGGCGATAGAACTTGGAACTACATTATTGTGCCAAGTTTCAAAGAGCTAGCACAAACGTGTTTGATTTAGAGTTGCAACTACATGTATCCATATAGGAGAAAACAGAGTGAAACCTAAACATGAAAACGGTTACTGCAAAGGAACGGTTTAACCTAGAAGAGCGAAATTTGGTGAGCCAAGTGGGATTGGTGTACTGATCACTACCTGCAAGTATCATGAAGATTGGGTGAAAAAATGTTGCTGGAGATTTCAGGAAACTCGCAGTTTTTTGGAAGCCTGGCAACCCCTTTCTATGAAAGGGATTCTTGTCAGTCTCTGCTTGGCTACTTCAATAGTACACAAACCCATAGCGATAGAACTTGGAACTACATTATTGTGCCAATTTCAAAGAGCTAGCACAAACCGTGTTTGATTTAGAGTTCCAACTACATGTATCCATATAGGAGAAAACAGAGTGAAACCTAAACATCAAAAACGGTTATTGCAAAGGAACGTTTAACCTAGAAGAACGAAATTTGGTGAGCCAAGTGGGATTGGTGTACTGATCACTACCTGCAAGTATCATGAAGATTGGGTGAAAAAATGTTTGCTGAGATTTCAGGAAACTCGCAGTTTTTTGGAAGCTTGGCAACCCCTTTCAATGAAAGGGATTCTCGTCAGTCTCTGCTTGGGGTCTTCAGTAGCACACAAACCATAGCGATAGAACGTGGAACTACATTATTGTGCTAAGTTCAAAGAGCTAGCACAAACAGTGTTTGATTTAGAGTTCCAACTACATGTGTCCATATAGGAGAAAACAGAGTGAAACCTAAACATGAAAACGGGTATTGCAAAGGAACGGTTTAACCTAGAAGAACGAAATTTGGTGAGCCAAGTGGGATTGGTGTACTGATCATTAAATGGAAGTATCATCAACACTGGGTGAAAAAATGTTTGCTGAGATTCAGGAAACTCGCAGTTTTTTGGAAGCCTGGCAACCCCTTTCAATGAAGTGATTTTCGTCAGTCTCTGCTTGGGGCTACTTCAATAGCACACAACCATAGCGATAGAACGTAGAACTACATTATTGTGCCAAGTTTCAAAGAGCTAGCACAAACCGTGTTTGATTTAGAGTTCCAACTACATGTATCCATATAGGAGAAAACAGAGTGAAACCTAAACATGAAACGGTTATTGCAAAGAAACGGTTTAACCTAGAAGAACGAAATTTGGTGAGCCAAGTGGGATTGGTCTACTGATCACTACCTGCAAGTATCAAGAAGATTGGGTGAAAATATGTTTGCTGAGATTTCAGGAAACTCGCAGTTTTTTGGAAGCCTGGCAACCCCTTTCTATGAAAGGGATTCTTGTCAGTCTCTGCTTGGGGCTACTTCAATAGTACACAAACCATAGCGATAGAACTTGGAACTACATTATTGTGCCAAGTTTCAAAGAGCTAGCACAACCGTGTTTGATTTAGAGTTCCAACTACATGTATCCATATAGAGAAAACAGAGTGAAACCTAAACATGAAAACGGTTCTGCAAGGAATGGTTTAACCTAGAATAATGAAATTTGGTGAGCCAAGTGGGATTGGTGTACTGATCATTAAATGGAAGTATCATCAAGACTGGGTGAAAAAATGTTTGCTGAGATTTCAGGAAACTCGCAGTTTTTTGGAAGCCTGGCAACCCCTTTCAATGAAGTGATTCTCGTCAGTGTCTGCTTGGGGCTACTTCAATAGCACACAAACCATAGTGATAGAACTTGGAACTACATTATTGTGCAAGTTTTCAAAGAGCTAGCACAAACCGTGTTTGATTTAGAGTTGCAACTACATGTATCCATATAGGAGAAAACAGAGTGAAACCTAAACATGAAAACGGTTACTGCAAAGGAACGGTTTAACCTAGAAGAAAGAAATTTGGTGAGCCAAGTGGGATTGGTGTACTGATCATTAAATGGAAGTATCATCAAGACTGGGTGAAAAAATGTTTGCTGAGATTTCAGGAAACTCGTAGTTTTTCGGAAGCTTGGCAACCTCTTTCAATGAAAGGGATTCGTCAGTCTCTGCTTGGGGCTACTTCAATAGCACACAAACCTGGCGATAGAACTTGGAACTACATTATTGTGCCAAGTTTCAAAGAGCTAGCACAAACCGTGTTTTGATTTAGAGTTGCAACTACATGTATCCATATAGGAGAAACAGAGTGAAACCTAAACATGAAAACGGTTACTGCAAAGGAACGGTTTAACCTAGAAGAACGAAATTTGGTGAGCCAAGTGGGATTGGTGTACTGATCATTAAAATGGAAGTATCATCAAGATTGGGTGAAAAAAATGTTTGCTGAGATTTCAGGAAACTCGCAGTTTTTGGAAGCCTGGCAACCCCTTAAATGAAAGAGATTCTCGTCAGTCTCTGCTTCGGGCTACTTCAATAGCACACAAACCATAGTGATAGAACTTGGAACTACATTATTGTGCCAAGATTCAAAGAGCTAGCACAAACCGTGTTTGATTTAGATTTCCAACTACATGTGTCCATATTGGAGAAAACACAGTGAAACCTAAACATGAAAACGGTTTCTGCAAAGGAATGGTTTAACCTAGAAGAACGAAATTTGGTGAGCCAAGTGGGATTGGAGTACTGATCATTAAATGGAAGTATCATCAAGACTGTGTGATAAAATGTTTGCGGAGATTTCAGGAAACTCGCAGTTTTTTGGAAGCCTGGCAACCCCTTAAATGAAAGGGATTCTCGTTAGTCTCTGCTTGGGCTACTAAATAGCACACAAACCATAGTGATAGAACTTGGAACTACATTATTGTGCCAAGATTCAAAGAGCTAGCACAAACCGTGTTTGATTTAGATTTCCAACTACATGTGTCCATATTGGAGAAAACACAGTGAAACTAAACATGAAAACGGTTCTGCAAAGGAATGGTTTAACCTAGAAGAACGAAATTTGGTGAGCCAAGTGGGATTGGTGTACTGATCATTAAATGGAAGTATCATCAAGACTGTGTGATAAAATGTTTGCGGAGATTTCAGGAAACTCGCAGTTTTTTGGAAGCTTGGCAACCCATTTAAATGAAAGGGATTCTCCGTCAGTCTCTGCTTGGGGCTACTTCAATAGCACACAAACCCATAGCGATAGAACTTGGAACTACATTATTGTGCCAAGTTTCAAAGAGCTAGCACAAACCGTGTTTGATTTAGAGTTCCAACTATGTATCCATATAGGAGAAAACAGAGTGAAACCTAAACATGAAAACGGTTTCTGGAAAGGAACGGTTTAACCTAGAAGAATGAAATTTGGTGAGCCAAGTGGGATTGGTGTACTGATCATTAAATGGAAGTATCATCAAGATTGGGTGAAAAAATGTTTGCTGAGATTTCAGGAAACTCGCAGTTTTTTGGAAGCCTGGCAACCCCTTTCTATGATAGGGATTCTCGTCAGTCTCTGCTTGGGGCTACTTCAATAGCACACAAACCATAGCGATAGAACTTGGAACTACATTATTGTGCCAAGTTTCAAAGAGCTAGCACAAACCGTGTTTGATTTTGAGTTCCAACTACATGTATCCATATAGGAGAAAACACAGTGAAACCTAAACATGAAAACGGTTACTGCAAAGGAACGGTTTAACCTAGAAGAACGAAATTTAGTGAGCCAAGTGAGATTCGTGTACTGATCACTACCTGCAAGTATCATCAAGATTGGGTGAAAAAAATGTTTGCTGTGATTTCAGGAAACTCGTAGTTTTTTGGAAGCTTGGCAACCCCTTTCAATGAAAGGGATTCTTGTCAGTCTCTGCTTGGGGCTACTTCAATAGCACACAAACCATAGCGATAGAACGTGGAACTACATTATTTGTGCCAAGTTTCAAAGAGCTAGCACAAACAGTGTTTGATTTAGAGTTCCAACTACATGTGTCCATATAGGAGAAAACAGAGTGAAACCTAAACATGAAAACGGGTATTGCAAAGGAACGGTTTAACCTAGAAGAACGAAATTTGGTGAGCCAAGTGGGATTGGTGTACTGATCATTAAATGGAAGTATCATCAACACTGGGTGAAAAAATGTTTGCTGAGATTTCAGGAAACTCGCAGTTTTTGGAAGCCTGGCAACCCTTTCAATGAAAGTGATTCTCGTCAGTCTCTGCTTGGGGCTACTTCAATAGCACACAAACCATAGCGATAGAACGTGGAACTACATTATTGTGCCAAGTTTCAAAGAGCTAGCACAAACCGTGTTTGATTAAGAGTTCCAACTACATGTATCCATATAGGAGAAAACACAGTGAAACCTAAACATGAAAACGGGTATTGCAAAGGAACGGTTAACCTAGGAAGAACGAAATTTGGTGAGCCAAGTGGGATTGGTCTACTGATCACTACCTGCAAGTATCATGAAGATTGGGTGAAAAAATGTTTGCTGAGATTTCAGGAAACTCGCAGTTTTTTGGAAGCCTGGCAACCCCTTTCTATGAAAGGGATTCTTGTCAGTCTCTGGTTTGGGGCTACTTCAATAGTACACAAACCATAGCGATAGAACTTGGAACTACATTATTGTGCCAAGTTTCAAAGAGCTAGCACAAACCGTGTTTGATTTAGAGTTCCAACTACATGTATCCATATAGGAGAAAACAGAGTGAAACCTAAACATGAAAACGGTTACTGCAAAGGAATGGTTTAACCTAGAAGAATGAAATTTGGTGAGCCAAGTGGGATTGGTGTACTGATCATTAAATGGAAGTATCATCAAGACTGGGTTGAAAAAATGTTTGCTGAGATTTCAGGAAACTCGCAGTTTTTTGGAAGCCTGGCAACCCCTTTCAATGAAAGTGATTCTCGTCAGTGTCTCGCTTGGGGCTACTTCAATAGCACACAAACCATAGTGATAGAACTTGGAACTACATTATTGTGCCAAGTTTCAAAGAGCTAGCACAAACCGTGTTTGATTTAGAGTTGCAACTACATGTATCCATATAGGAGAAAACAGAGTGAAAACCTAAACATGAAAACGGTTACTGCAAAGGAACGGTTTAACCTAGAAGAAAGAAATTTGGTGAGCCAAGTGGGATTGGTGTACTGATCATTAAATGGAAGTATCATCAAGCTGGGTGAAAAAATGTTTGCTGAGATTTCAGGAAACTCGTAGTTTTTCGGAAGCTTGGCAACCTCTTTCAATGAAAGGGATTCTCGTCAGTCTCTGCTTGGGGCTACTTCAATAGCACACAAACCATGGCGATAGAACTTGGAACTACATTATTGTGCCAAGTTTCAAAGAGCTAGCACAAACCGTGTTTGATTTAGAGTTGCAACTACATGTATCCATATAGGAGAAAACAGAGTGAAACCTAAACATGAAAACGGTTACTGCAAAGGAACGGTTTAAACCTAGAAGAACGAAATTTGGTGAGCCAAGTGGGATTGGTGTACTGATCATTAAATGGAAGTATCATCAAGATTGGGTGAAAAAATGTTTGCTGAGATTTCAGGAAACTCGCAGTTTTTTGGAAGCCTGGCAACCCTTAAATGAAAGTGATTCTCGTCAGTCTCTGCTTGGGGCTACTTCAATAGCACACAAACCATAGTGATAGAACTTGGAACTACATTATTGTGCCAAGATTCAAAGAGCTAGCACAAACCGTGTTTGATTAGATTTTCCAACTACATGTGTCCATATTGGAGAAAACACAGTGAAACCTAACATGAAAACGGTTCCTGCAAAGGAATGGTTTAACCTAGAAGAACGAAATTTGGTGAGCCAAGTGGGATTGGTGTACTGATCATTAAATGGAACTATCATCAACACTGGGTGAAAAATGTTTGCTGAGATTTCAGGAAACTCGCAGTTTTTTGGAAGCCTGGCAACCCCTTTCAATGAAAGTGATTCTCGTCAGTCTCTGCTTGGGGCTACTTCAATAGCACACAAACCATAGCGATAGAAGTTGGAACTACATTATTGTGCCAAGTTTCAAAGAGCTAGCACAAACCGTGTTTGATTTAGAGTTCCAACTACATGTATCCATATAGGAGAAAACAGAGTGAAACCTAAACATGAAAACGGTTACTGCAAAGGAACGGTTTAACCTAGAAGAACGAAATTTGGTGAGCCAAGTGGGATTGGGTTACTGATCATTAAATGGAAGTATCATCAAAGACTGTGTGATAAAATGTTTGCGGAGATTTCAGGAAACTCGCAGTTTTTTGGAAGCCTGGCAACCCCTTAAATGAAAGGGATTCTCGTTAGTCTCTGCTTGGGGCTACTAAATAGCACACAAACATAGTGATAGAACTTGGAACTACATTATTGTGCCAAGATTCAAAGAGCTAGCACAAACCGTGTTTGATTTAGATTTCCAACTACATGTGTCCATATTGGAGAAAACACAGTGAAACCTAAACATGAAAAACGGTTCCTGCAAAGGAATGGTTTAACCTAGAAGAACGAAATTAGGTGAGCCAAGTGGGATTGGTGTACTGATCATTAAATGGAAGTATCATCAAGACTGTGTGATAAAATGTTTGCGGAGATTTCAGGAAACTCGCAGTTTTTTGGAAGCTTGGCAACCCATTTAAATGAAAGGGATTCTCGTCAGTCTCTGCTTGGGGCTACTTCAATAGCACACAAACCATAGCGATAGAACTTGGAACTACATTATTGTGCCAAGTTTCAAAGAGCTAGCACAAACCGTGTTTGATTTAGAGTTCCAACTATGTATCCATATAGGAGAAAACAGAGTGAAACCTAAACATGAAAACGGTTTCTGAAAGGAACGGTTTAACCTAGAAGAATGAAATTTGGTGAGCCAAGTGGGATTGGTGTACTGATCATTAAATGGAAGTATCATCAAGATTGGGTGAAAAAATGTTTGCTGAGATTTCAGAAACTCGCAGTTTTTTGGAAGCCTGGCAACCCCTTTCTATGATAGGGATTCTCGTCAGTCTCTGCTTGGGGCTACTTCAATAGCACACAAACCATAGCGATAGAACTTGGAACTACATTATTGTGCCAAGTTTCAAAGAGCTAGCACAAACCGTGTTTGATTTTGAGTTCCAACTACATGTATCCATATAGGAGAAAACACAGTGAAACCTAAACATGAAAACGGTTACTGCAAAGGAACGGTTTAACCTAGAAGAACGAAATTTAGTGAGCCAAGTGAGATTCGTGTACTGATCACTACCTGCAAGTATCATCAAGATTGGGTGAAAAAATGTTTGCTGTGATTTCAGGAACCTCGTAGTTTTTGGAAGCTTGGCAACCCTTTCAATGAAAGGATTCTTGTCAGTCTCTGCTTGGGGCTACTTCAATAGCACACAAACCATAGCGATAGAACGTGGAACTACATTATTGTGCCAAGTTTCAAAGAGCTAGCACAAACAGTGTTTGATTTTAGAGTTCCAACTACATGTGTCCATATAGGAGAAAACAGAGTGAAAACCTAAACATGAAAACGGGTATTGCAAAGGAACGTTTAACCTAGAAGAACGAAATTTGGTGAGCAAGTGGGATTGGTGTACTGATCATTAAATGGAAGTATCATCAACACTGGGTGAAAAAATGTTTGCTGAGATTTCAGGAAACTCGCAGTTTTTTGGAAGCTTGCAACCCCTTTCAATGAAAGTGATTCTCGTCAGTCTCTGCTTGGGGCTACTTCAATAGCACACAAACCATAGCGATAGAACGTGGAACTACATTATTGTGCCAAGTTTCAAAGAGCTAGCACAAACCGTGTTTGATTTAGAGTTCCAACTACATGTATCCATATAGGAGAAAACACAGTGAAACCTAAACATGAAAACGGGTATTGCAAAGGAACGGTTTAACCTAGAAGAACGAAATTTGGTGAGCCAAGTGGGATTGGTCTACTGATCACTACCTGCAAGTATCATGAAGATTGGGTGAAAAAATGTTTGCTGAGATTTCAGGAAACTCGCAGTTTTTTGGAAGCCTGGCAACCCCTTTCTATGAAAGGGATTCTTGTCAGTCTCTGCTTGGGGCTACTTCAATAGTACACAAACCATAGCGATAGAACTTGGAACTACAATTATTGTGCCAAGTTTCAAAGAGCTAGCACAAACCGTGTTTGATTTAGAGTTCCAACTACATGTAATCCATATAGGAGAAAACAGAGTGAAACCTAAACATGAAAACGGTTACTGCAAAAGGAATGGTTTAACCTAGAAGAATGAAATTTGGTGAGCCAAGTGGGATTGGTGTACTGATCATTAAATGGAAGTATCATCAAGACTGGGTGAAAAAATGTTTGCTGAGATTTCAGGAAACTCGCAGTTTTTTGGAAGCCTGGCAACCCTTTCAATGAAAGTGATTCTCGTCAGTGTCTGCTTGGGGCTACTTCAATAGCACACAAACCATAGTGATAGAACTTGGAACTACATTATTGTGCCAAGTTTCAAAGAGCTAGCACAAACCGTGTTTGATTTAGAGTTGCAACTACATGTATCCATATAGGAGAAAACAGAGTGAAACCTAAACATGAAAACGGTTACTGCAAAGGAACGGTTTAACCTAGAAGAACGAAATTTGGTGAGCCAAGTGGGATTGGTGTACTGATCATTAAATGGATGTATCATCAAGATTGGGTGAAAAAATGTTTGCTGAGATTTCAGGAAACTCGCAGTTTTTTGGAAGCCTGGCAACCCCTTAAATGAAAGTGATTCTCGTCAGTCTCTGCTTCGGGCTACTTCAATAGCACACAAACCATAGTGATAGAACTTGGAACTACATTATTGTGCCAAGATTCAAAGAGCTAGCACAAACCGTGTTTGATTTAGATTTCCAACTACATGTGTCCATATTGGAGAAAACACAGTGAAACCTAAACATGAAAACGGTTCCTGCAAAGGAATGTTTAACCTAGAAGAACGAAATTTGGTGAGCCAAGTGGGATTGGTGTACTGATCATTAAATGGAACTATCATCAACACTGGGTGAAAAAATGTTTGCTGAGATTTCAGGAAACTCGCAGTTTTTTGGAAGCCTGGCAACCCTTTCAATGAAAGTGATTCTCGTCAGTCTCTGCTTGGGGCTACTTCAATAGCACACAAACCATAGCGATAGAAGTTGGAACTACATTATTGTGCCAAGTTTCAAAGAGCTGCACAAACCGTGTTTGATTTAGAGTTCCAACTACATGTATCCATATAGGAGAAAACAGAGTGAAACCTAAACATGAAAACGGTTACTGCAAAGGAACGGTTTAACCTAGAAGAACGAAATTTGGTGAGCCAAGTGGGATTGGTGTACTGATCATTAAATGGAAGTATCATCAAACTGTGTGATAAAATGTTTGCGGAGATTTCAGGAAACTCGCAGTTTTTGGAAGCCTGGCAACCCCTTAAATGAAAGGGATTCTCGTTAGTCTCTGCTGGGGCTACTAAATAGCACACAAACCATAGTGATAGAACTTGGAACTACATTATTGTGCCAAGATTCAAAGAGCTAGCCAAAACCGTGTTTGATTTAGATTTCCAACTACATGTGGTCCATATTGGAGAAAACACAGTGAAACCTAAACATGAAAACAGTTCCTGCAAAGGAATGGTTTAACCTAGAAGAACGAAATTGGTGAGCCAAGTGGGATTGGTGTACTGATCATTAAATGGAAGTATCATCAAGACTGTGTGATAAAATGTTTGCGGAGATTTCAAGAAACTCGCAGTTTTTGGAAGCTTGGCAACCCATTTAAATGAAAGGGATTCTCCTCAGTCTCTGCTTGGGGCTACTTCAATAGCACACAAACCCATAGCGATAGAACTTGGAACTACATTATTGTGCCAAGTTTTCAAAGAGCTAGCACAAAACCGTGTTTGATTTAGAGTTCCAACTATGTATCCATATAGGAGAAAACAGAGTGAAACCTAAACATGAAAACGTTTCTGGAAAGGAACGGTTTAACCTAGAAGAATGAAATTTGGTGAGCAAGTGGGATTGGTGTACTGATCATTAAATGGAAGTATCATCATGATTGGGTGAAAAAATGTTTGCTGAGATTTCAGGAAACTCGCAGTTTTTGGAAGCCTGGCAACCCCTTTCTATGATAGGGATTCTCGTCAGTCTCTGCTTGGGGCTACTTCAATAGCACACAAACCATAGCGATAGAACTTGGAACTACATTATTGTGCCAAGTTTCAAAAGAGCTAGCACAAACCGTGTTTGATTTTGAGTTCCAACTACATGTATCCATATAGGAGAAACACAGTGAAACCTAAACATGAAAACGGTTACTGCAAAGGAACGGTTTAACCTAGAAGAACGAAATTTAGTGAGCCAAGTGAGATTCGTGTACTGATCACTACCTGCAAGTATCATCAAGATTGGGTGAAAAATGTTTGCTGTGATTTCAGGAAACTCGTAGTTTTTTGGAAGCTTGGCAACCCCTTTCAATGAAAGGGATTCTTGTCAGTCTCTGCTTGGGGCTACTTCAATAGCACACAAACAATAGCGATAGAACGTGGAACTACATTATTGTGCCAAGTTTCAAAGAGCTAGCACAAACAGTGTTTGATTTAGAGTTCCAACTACATGTGTCCATATAGGAGAAAACAGAGTGAAACCTAAACATGAAAACGGGTATTGCAAAGGAACGGTTTAACCTAGAAGAACGAAATTTGGTTGAGCCAAGTGGATTGGTGTAACTGATCATTAAATGGAAGTATCATCAACACTGGGTGAAAAAATGTTTGCTGAGATTTCAGGAAACTCGCAGTTTTTTGGAAGCCTGGCAACCCCTTTCAATGAAAGTGATTCTCGTCAGTCTCTGCTTGGGGCTACTTCAATAGCACACAAACCATAGCGATAGAACGTGGAACTACATTATTGTGCCAAGTTTCAAAGAGCTAGCACAAACCGTGTTTGATTTAGAGTTCCAACTACATGTATCCATATAGGAGAAAACACAGTGAAACCTAAACATGAAAACGGGTATTGCAAAGGAACGGTTTAACCTAGAAGAACGAAATTTGGTGAGCCAAGTGGGATTGGTCTACTGATCACTACCTGCAAGTATCATGAAGATTGGGTGAAAAAATGTTTGCTGAGATTTCAGGAAACTCGCAGTTTTTTGGAAGCCTGGCAACCCCTTTCTATGAAAGGGATTCTTGTCAGTCTCTGCTTGGGGCTACTTCAATAGTACACAAACCATAGCGATAGAACTTGGAACTACATTATTGTGCCAAGTTTCAAAGAGCTAGCACAAACCGTGTTTGATTTAGAGTTCCAACTACATGTATCCATATAGGAGAAAACAGAGTGAAACCTAAACATGAAAACGGTTACTGCAAAGGAATGGTTTAACCTAGAAGAATGAAATTTGGTGAGCCAAGTGGGATTGGGTGTACTGATCATTAAATGGAAGTATCATCAAGACTGGGTGAAAAAATGTTTGCTGAGATTTCAGGAAACTCGCAGTTTTTGGAAGCCTGGCAACCCCTTTCAATAAAAGTGATTCTCGTCAGTGTCTGCTTGGGGCTACTTCAATAGCACACAAACCATAGTGATAGAACTTGGAACTACATTATTGTGCCAAGTTTCAAAGAGCTAGCACAAACCGTGTTTGATTTAGAGTTGCAACTACATGTATCCATATAGGAGAAAACAGAGTGAAACCTAAACATGAAAACGGTTACTGCAAAGGAAGTTTTAACCTAGAAGAAAGAAATTTGGTGAGCCAAGTGGGATTGGTGTACTGATCATTAAATGGAAGTATCATCAAGATTGGGTGAAAAAATGTTTGCTGAGATTTCAGGAAACTAGTAGTTTTTCGGAAGCTTGGCAACCTCTTTCAATGAAAGGGATTCTCGTCAGTCTCTGCTTGGGGCTACTTCAATAGCACACAAACCATGGCGATAGAACTTGGAACTACATTATTGTGCCAAGTTTCAAAGAGCTAGCACAAACCGTGTTTGATTTAGAGTTGCAACTACATGTATCCATATAGGAGAAAACAGAGTGAAACCTAAACATGAAAAACGGTTACTGCAAAGGAACGGTTTAACCTAGAAGAACGAAATTTGGTGAGCCAAGTGGGATTGGTGTACTGATCACTACCTGCAAGTATCATGAAGATTGGTGAAAAAATGTTTGCTGAGATTTCAGGAAACTCGCAGTTTTTTGGAAGCCTGGCAACCCCTTTCTATGAAAGGGATTCTTGTCAGTCTCTGCTTGGGGCTACTTCAATAGTACACAAACCATAGCGATAGAACTTGGAACTACATTATTGTGCCAAGTTTCAAAGAGCTAGCACAAACCGTGTTTGATTTAGAGTTCCAACTACATGTATCCATATAGGAGAAAACAGAGTGAAACCTAAACATCAAAACGGTTATTGCAAAGGAACGGTTTAACCAAGAAGAACGAAATTTGGTGAGCCAAGTGGGATTGGTGTACTGATCACTACCTGCAAGTATCATCAAGATTGGGTGAAAAAATGTTTGCTGAGATTTCAGGAAACTCGCAGTTTTTTGGAAGCTTGGCAACCCCTTTCAATGAAAGGGATTCTCGTCAGTCTCTGCTTGGGGTACTTCAGTAGCACACAAACCATAGCGATAGAACGTGGAACTACATATTGTGCCAAGTTTCAAGAGCTAGCACAAACAGTGTTTGATTTAGAGTTCCCAACTACATGTGTCCATATAGGAGAAAACAGAGTGAAACCTAAACTGAGAAACGGGTATTGCAAAGGAACGGTTTAACCTAGAAGAACGAAATTTGGTGAGCCAAGTGGGATTGGTGTACTGATCATTAAATGGAGTATCATCAACACTGGGTGAAAAAATGTTTGCTGAGATTTCAGGAAACTCGCAGTTTTTTGGAAGCCTGGCAACCCCTTTCAATGAAAGTGATTCTCGTCAGTCTCTGCTTGGGGCTACTTCAATAGCACACAAATCCATAGCGATAGAACGTGGAACTACATTATTGTGCCAAGTTTCAAAGAGCTAGCACAAACCGTGTTGAATTTAGAGTTCCAACTACATGTATCCATATAGGAGAAAACACAGTGAAACCTAAACATGAAAACGGGTATTGCAAAGGAACGGTTTAACCTAGAAGAACGAAATTTGGTGAGCCAAGTGGGATTGGTCTACTGATCACTACCTGCAAGTATCATGAAGATTGGGTGAAAAAATGTTTGCTGAGATTTCAGGAAACTCGCAGTTTTTTGGAAGCCTGGCAACCCCTTTCTATGAAAGGGATTCTTGTCAGTCTCTGCTTGGGGCTACTTCAATAGTACACAAACCATAGCGATAGAACTTGGAACTACATTATTGTGCCAAGTTTCAAAGAGCTAGCACAAACCGTGTTTGATTTAGAGTTCCAACTACATGTATCCATATAGGAGAAAACAGAGTGAAAACCTAAACATGAAAACGGTTACTGCAAAGGAATGGTTTAACCTAGAAGAATGAAATTTGGTGAGCCAAGTGGGATTGGTGTACTGATCATTAAATGGAAGTATCATCAAGACTGGGTGAAAAAATGTTTGCTGAGATTTCAGGAAACTCGCAGTTTTTTGGAAGCCTGGCAACCCCTTTCAATGAAAGTGATTCTCGTCAGTGTCTGCTTGGGGCTACTTCAATAGCACACAAACCATAGTGATAGAACTTGGAACTACATTATTGTGCCAAGTTTCAAAGAGCTAGCACAAACCGTGTTTGATTTAGAGTTGCAACTACATGTATCCATATAGGAGAAACAGAGTGAAACCTAAACATGAAAACGGTTACTGCAAAGGAACGGTTTAACCTAGAAGAAAGAAATTTGGTGAGCCAAGTGGGATTGGTGTACTGATCATTAAATGGAAGTATCATCAAGATTGGGTGAAAAAATGTTTGCTGAGATTTCAGGAAACTAGTAGTTTTTCGGAAGCTTGGCAACCTCTTTCAATGAAAGGGATTCTCGTCAGTCTCTGCTTGGGGCTACTTCAATAGCACACAAACCATGGCGATAGAACTTGGAACTACATTATTGTGCCAAGTTTCAAAGAGCTAGCACAAACGTGTTTGATTTAGAGTTGCAACTACATGTATCCATATAGGAGAAAACAGAGTGAAACCTAAACATGAAAACGGTTACTGCAAAGGAACGGTTTAACCTAGAAGAACGAAATTTGGTGAGCCAAGTGGGATTGGTGTACTGATCACTACCTGCAAGTATCATGAAGATTGGGTGAAAAAATGTTTGCTGAGATTTCAGGAAACTCGCAGTTTTTTGGAAGCCTGGCAACCCCTTTCTATGAAAGGGATTCTTTGTCAGTCTCTGCTTGGGGCTACTTCAATAGTACACAAACCATAGCGATAGAACTTGGAAACTACATTATTGTGCCAAGTTTCAAAGAGCTAGCACAACCGTGTTTGATTTTAGAGTTCCAACTACATGTATCCATATAGGAGAAAACAGAGTGAAACCTAAACATCAAAACGGTTATTGCAAAGGAACGGTTTAACCTAGAAGAACGAAATTTGGTGAGCCAAGTGGGATTGGTGTACTGATCACTACCTGCAAGTATCATCAAGATTGGGTGAAAAAATGTTTGCTGAGATTTCAGGAAACTCGCAGTTTTTTGGAAGCTTGGCAACCCCTTTCAATGAAAGGGATTCTCGTCAGTCTCTGCTTGGGGTACTTCAGTAGCACACAAACCATAGCGATAGAACGTGGAACTACATTATTGTGCCAAGTTTCAAAGAGCTAGCACAAACAGTGTTTGATTTAGAGTTCCAACTACATGTGTCCATATAGGAGAAAACAGAGTGAAACCTAAACATGAAAACGGGTATTGCAAAGGAACGGTTTAACCTAGAAGAACGAAATTTGGTGAGCCAAGTGGGATTGGTGTACTGATCATTAAATGGAAAGTATCATCAACACTGGGTGAAAAAATGTTTGCTGAGATTTCAGGAAACTCGCAGTTTTTGGAAGCCTGGCAACCCCTTTCAATGAAAGTGATTCTCGTCAGTCTCTCCTTGGGGCTACTTCAATAGCACACAAACCATAGCGATAGAACGTAGAACTACATTATTGTGCCAAGTTTCAAAGAGCTAGCACAAACCGTGTTTGATTTAGAGTTCCAACTACATGTAACATATAGGAGAAAACACAGTGAAACCTAAACATGAAAACGGTTATTGCAAAGGAACGTTTAACCTAGAAGAACGAAATTTGGTGAGCCAAGTGGGATTGGTCTACTGATCACTACCTGCAAGTATCATGAAGATTGGGGTGAAATATGTTTGCTGAGATTTCAGGAACTCGCAGTTTTTTGGAAGCCTGGCAACCCCTTTCTATGAAAGGGATTCTTGTCAGTCTCTGCTTGGGGCTACTTCAATAGTACACAAACCATAGCGATAGAACTTGGAACTACATTATTGTGCCAAGTTCAAAGAGCTAGCACAAACCGTGTTTGATTTAGAGTTCCAAATACATGTATCCATATAGGAGAAAACAGAGTGAAACCTAAACATGAAAACGGTTACTGCAAAGGAATGGTTTAAACCTAGAATAATGAAAATTGGTGAGCCAAGTGGGATTGGTGTACTGATCATTAAATGGAAGTATCATCAAGACTGGGTGAAAAAATGTTTGCTGAGATTTCAGGAAACTCGCAGTTTTTTGGAAGCCTGGCAACCCCTTTCAATGAAAGTGGATTCTCGTCAGTGTCTGCTTGGGGCTACTTCAATAGCACACAAACCATAGTGATAGAACTTGGAACTACATTATTGTGCCAAGTTTCAAAGAGCTAGCACTAACCGTGTTTGATTTAGAGTTGCAACTACATGTATCCATATAGGAGAAAACAGAGTGAAAACCTAAACATGAAAACGGTTACTGCAAAGGAACGGTTTAACCTAGAAGAAAGAAATTTGTGAGCCAAGTGGGATTGGTGTACTGATCATTAAATGGAAGTATCATCAAGACTGGGTGAAAAATGTTTGCTGAGATTTCAGGAAACTCGTAGTTTTTCGGAAGCTTGGCAACCTCTTTCAATTAAAGGATTCTCGTCAGTCTCCTCTTGGGGCTACTTCAATAGCACACAAACCATGGCGATAGAACTTGGAACTACATTATGTGCCAAGTTTCAAAGAGCTAGGCACAAACCGTGTTTGATTTAGAGTTGCAACTACATGTATCCATATAGGAGAAAACAGAGTGAAACCTAAACATGAAAACGGTTACTGCAAAGAACGGTTTAACCTAGAAGAACGAAATTTGGTGAGCCAAGTGGGATTGGTGTACTGATCATTAAATGGAAGTATCATCAAGATTGGGTGAAAAATGTTTGCTGAGATTTCAGAAACTCGCAGTTTTTTGGAAGCCTGGCAACCCCTTAAATGAAAAGTGATTCTCGTCAGTCTCTGCTTGGGGCTACTTCAATAGCACACAAACCATAGTGATAGAACTTGGAACTACATTATTGTGCCAAGATTCAAAGAGCTAGCACAAACCGTGTCTGATTTAGATTTCCAACTACATGTGTCCATATTGGAGAAAACACAGTGAAACCTAACATGAAAACGGTTCCTGCAAAGGAATGGTTTAACCTAGAAGAACGAAATTTGGTGAGCCAAGTGGGATTGGTGTACTGATCATTAAATGGAACTATCATCAACACTGGGTGAAAAATGTTTGCTGAGATTTCAGGAAACTCGCAGTTTTTGGAAGCCTGGCAACCCCTTTCAATGAAAGTGATTCTCGTCAGTCTCTGCTTGGGGCTACTTCAATAGCACACAAACCATAGCGATAGAACTTGGAACTACATTATTGTGCCAAGTTTCAAAGAGCTAGCACAAACGTGTTTGATTTAGAGTTCCAACTACATGTATCCATATAGGAGAAAACACAGTGAAACCTAAACATGAAAACGGTTATTGCAAAGGAACGGTTTAACCTAGAAGAACGAAATTTGGTGAGCCAAGTGGGTTTGGTGTACTGATCACTACCTGCAAGTATCATGAAGATTGGGTGAAAAAATGTTTGCTGAGATTTCAGGAAACTCGCACTTTTTTGGAAGCTTGGCAACCCCTTTCAATGAAAGGGATTCTCGTCAGTCTCTGCTTGGGGTACTTCAGTAGCACACAACCATAGCGATAGAACTTGGAACTACTTTATTGTGCCAAGTTTCAAAGAGCTACAACAAACACTGTTTGATTTAGAGTTCCAACTACATGTATCCATATAGGAGAAAACAGAGTGAAACCTAAACATGAAAACGGGTATTGCCAAAGGAACGGTTTAACCTAGAAGAAAGAAATTTGGTGAGCCAAGTGGGATTGGTGTACTGATCATTAAATGGAAGTATCATCAAGATTGGGTGAAAAAATGTTTGCTGAGATTTCAGGAAACTCGTAGTTTTTCGGAAGCTTGGCAACCCCTTTCAATGAAAGGATTCTCGTCAGTCTCTGCTTGGGGCTACTTCAATAGCACACAAACCATAGCGATAGAACTTGGAACTACATTATTGTGCCAAGTTTCAAAGAGCTAGCACAAACCGTCTTTGATTTAGAGTTCCAACTACATGTATCCATATAGGAGAAAACAGAGTGAAACCTAAACATGAAAACGGTTACTGCAAAGGAACGGTTTAACGTAAAAGAATGAAATTGTTGAGCTAAGTGGGATTGGTGTACTGATCATTAAATGGAAGTATCATCAAGACTGGGTGAAAAAATGTTTGCTGAGATTTCAGGAAACTCGCAGTTTTTTGGAAGCCTGGCAACATCTTTCAATGAAAGTGATTCTCGTCAGTCTCTGCTTGGGGCTACTTCAATAGCACACAAACCATAGTGATAGAACATGGAACTACATTATTCTGCGAAGTTTCAAAGAGCTAGCACAAACCGTGTTTGATTTAGATTTCCAACTATATGTGTCCATATTGGAGAAAACACAGTGAAACCTAAACATGAAAACGGTTCCTGCAAAGGAACGGTTTAACCTAGAAGAACGAAATTGGTGAGCCAAGTGGGATTGGTGTACTGATCATTAAATGGAAGTATCATCAAGATTTTGTGAAAAAAATGTTTGCTGAGATTTCAGGAAACTCGCAGTTTTTTGGAAGCCTTGGCAACCCCTTTCAATGAAAGGGATTCTCGTCAGTCTCTGCTTGGGGCTACTTCAATAGCACACAAACCATAGCGATAGAACGTGGAACTACATTATTGTGCCAAGTTTCAAAGAGCTAGCACAAACAGTGTTTGATTTAGAGTTCCAACTACATGTGTCCATATAGGAGAAAACAGAGTGAAACCTAAACATGAAAACGGGTATTGCAAAGGAACGGTTTAACCTAGAAGAACGAAATTTGGTGAGCCAAGTGGGATTGGTGTACTGATCATTAAATGGAAGTATCATCAACACTGGGAAAAAAAGTTTGCTGAGATTTCAGGAAACTCGCAGTTTTTTGGAAGCCTGGCAACCCCTTTCAATGAAAGTGATTCTCGTCAGTCTCTGCTTGGGGCTACTTCAATAGCACACAAACCATAGCGATAGAACTTGGAACTACATTATTGTGCAAAGTTTCAAAGAGCTAGCACAAACCGTGTTTGATTTAGAGTTCCAACTACATGTATCCATATAGGAGAAAACACAGTGAAACCTAAACATGAAAACGGTTATTGCAAAGGAACGTTTAACCTAGAAGAACGAAATTTTGGTGAGCCAATTGGGATTGGTGTACTGATCACTACCTGCAAGTATCATGAAGATTGGGTGAAAAAAATGTTTGCTGAGATTTCAGGAAACTCGCAGTTTTTTGGAAGCTTGGCAACCCCTTTCAATGAAAGGGATTCTCGTCAGTCTCTTCTTGGGGTACTTCAGTAGCACACAAACCATAGCGATAGAACGTGGAAGTACATTATTGTGCCAAGTTTCAAAGAGCTAGCACAAACCAGTGTTTGATTTAGAGTTCAACTACATGTGTCCATATAGGAGAAAACAGAGTGAAACCTAAACATGAAAACGGGTATTGCAAAGGAACGGTTTAACCTAGAAGAACGAAATTTGGTGAGCCAAGGTGGGTTGGTGTACTGATCATTAAATGGAAGTATCATCAACACTGGGTGAAAAAATGTTTGCTGAGATTTCAGGAAACTCGCAGTTTTTGGAAGCCTGGCAACCCCTTTCAATGAAAGTGATTCTCGTCAGTCTCTGCTTGGGGCTACTTCAATAGCACACAAACCATAGCGATAGAACGTAGAACTACATTATTGTGCCAAGTTTCAAAGAGCTAGCACAAACCGTGTTTGATTTAGAGTTCCAACTACATGTATCCATATAGGAGAAAACACAGTGAAACCTAAACATGAAAACGGTTATTGCAAAGGAACGGTTTAACCTAGAAGAACGAAATTTGGTGAGCCAAGTGGGATTGGTCTACTGATCACTACCTGCAGTATCATGAAGATGGGTGAAAATATGTTTGCTGAGATTTCAGGAAACTCGCAGTTTTTTGGAAGCCTGGCAACCCCTTTCAATGAAAGTGATTCTCGTCAGTGTCTGCTTGGGGCTACTTCAATAGCACACAAACCATAGTGATAGAACTTGGAACTACATTATTGTGCCAAGTTTCAAAGAGCTAGCACAAACCGTGTTTGATTTAGAGTTGCAACTACATGTATCCATATAGGAGAAAACAGAGTGAAACCTAAACATGGAAAAACGGTTACTGCAAAGGAACGGTTTAACCTAGAAGAAAGAAATTTGGTGAGCCAAGTGGGATTGGTGTACTGATCATTAAATGGAAGTATCATCAAGATTGGGTGAAAAAATGTTTGCTGAGATTTCAGGAAACTCGTAGTTTTTCGGAAGCTTGGCAACCTCTTTCAATGAAAGGGATTCTCGTCAGTCTCTGCTTGGGGCTACTTCAATAGCACACAAACCATGGCGATAGAACTTGGAACTACATTATTGTGCCAAGTTTCAAAGAGCTAGCACAAACCGTGTTTGATTTAGAGTTGCAACTACATGTATCCATATAGGAGAAAACAGAGTGAAACCTAAACATGAAAACGGTTACTGCAAAGCAACGGTTTAACCTAGAAGAACGAAATTTGGTGAGCCAAGTGGGATTGGTGTACTGATCATTAAATGGAAGTATCATCAAGATTGGGTGAAAAAATGTTTGCTGAGATTTCAGGAAACTCGCAGTTTTTTGGAAGCCTGGCAACCCCTTAAATGAAAGTGATTCTCGTCAGTCTCTGCTTGGGGCTACTTCAATAGCACACAAACCATAGTGATAGAACTTGGAACTACATTATTGTGCCAAGATTCAAAGAGCTAGCACAAACCGTGTTTGATTTAGATTTCCAACTACATGTGTCCATATTGGAGAAAACACAGTGAAACCTAAACATGAATACAGTTCCTGCAAAGGAATGGTTTAACCTAGAAGAACGAAATTTGGTGAGCCAAGTGGGATTGGTGTACTGATCATTAAATGGAACTATCATCAACACTGGGTGAAAAAATGTTTGCTGAGATTTCAGGAAACTCGCAGTTTTTTGGAAGCCTGGCAACCCCTTTCAAATGAAAGTGATTCCGTCAGTCTCTGCTTGGGGATACTTCAATAGCACACAAACCATAGCGATAGAACTTGGAACTACATTATTGTGCCAAGTTTCAAAGAGCTAGCACAAACCGTGTTTGATTTAGAGTTCCAACTACATGTATCCATATAGGAGAAAACACAGTGAAACCTAAACATGAAAACGGTTATTGCAAAGGAACGGTTTAACCTAGAAGAACGAAAATTTGGTGAGCCCAAGTGGGATTGGGTGTACTGATCACTACCTGCAAGTATCATGTAGATTGGGTGAAAAAATGTTTGCTGAGATTTCAGGAAACTCGCAGTTTTTTGGAAGCTTGGCAACCCCTTTCAATGAAAGGGATTCTCGTCAGTCTCTGCTTGGGGTACTTCAGTAGCACACAAACCATAGCGATAGAACTTGGAACTACTTTATTGTGCCAAGTTTTCAAGGAGCTACAACAAACACTGTTTGATTTAGAGTTCCAACTACATGTATCCATATAGGAGAAAACAGAGTGAAACCTAAACATGAAAACGGGTATTGCAAAGGAACGGTTTAACCTAGAAGAAAGAAATTTGGTGAGCCAAGTGGGATTGGTGTACTGATCATTAAATGGAAGTATCATCAAGATTGGGTGAAAAAATGTTTGCTGAGATTTTCAGGAAACTCGTAGTTTTTCGGAAGCTTGGCAACCCCTTTCAATGAAAGGGATTCTCGTCAGTCTCTGCTTGGGGCTACTTCAATAGCACCACAAACCATAGCGATAGAACTTGGAACTACATTATTGTGCCAAGTTCAAAGAGCTAGCACAAACCGTGTTTGATTTAGAGTTCCAACTACATGTATCCATATAGGAGAAAACACAGTGAAACCTAAACATCAAAACGGTTATTGCAAAGGAACGGTTTAACCTAGAAGAACGAAATTTGGTGAGCCAAGTGGGATTGGGTGTACTGATCACTACCTGCAAGTATCATGAAGGATTGGGTGAAAAAATGTTTGCTGAGATTTCAGGAAACTCGCAGTTTTTGGAAGCTTGGCAACCCCTTTCAATGAAAGGATTCTCGTCAGTCCCTGCTTGGGGTACTTCAGTAGCACACAAACATAGCGATAGAACGTGGAACTACATTATTGTGCCAAGTTTCAAAGAGCTAGCACAAACAGTGTTTGATTTAGAGTTCCAACTACATGTGTCCATATAGGAGAAAACAGAGTGAAACCTAAACATGAAAACGGGTATTGCAAAGGAACGGTTTAACCTAGAAGAACGAAATTTGGTGAGCCAAGTGGGATTGGTGTACTGATCATTAAATGGAAGTATCATCAACACTGGGTGAAAAAATGTTTGCTGAGATTTCAGGAAACTCGCAGTTTTTTGGAAGCCTGGCAACCCCTTTCAATGAAAGTGATTCTCGTCAGTCTCTGCTTGGGGATACTTCAATAGCACACAAACCATAGCGATAGAACTTGGAACTACATTATTGTGCCAAGTTTCAAAGAGCTAGCACAAACCGTGTTTGATTTAGAGTTCCAACTACATGTATCCATATAGGAGAAAACACAGTGAAACCTAAACATGAAAACGGTTATTGCAAAGGAACGGTTTAACCTAGAAGAAAGAAATTTGGTGAGCCAAGTGGATTGGTGTACTGATCACTACCTGCAAGTATCATGAAGATTGGGTGAAAAAATGTTTGCTGAGATTTCAGGAAACTCGCAGTTTTTTTGGAAGCTTGGCAACCCCTTTTAATGAAAGGGATTCTCGTCAGTCTCTGCTTGGGGTACTTCAGTAGCACACAAACCATAGCGATAGAACTTGGAACTACTTTATTGTGCCAAGTTTCAAAGAGCTACAACAAACACTGTTTGATTTAGAGTTCCAACTACATGTATCCATATAGAGAAAACAGAGTGAAACTAAACATGAAAACGGGTATTGCAAAGGAACGGTTTAACCTAGAAGAAAGAAATTTGGTGAGCCAAGTGGGATTGGTGTACTGATCATTAAATGGAAGTATCATCAAGATTGGGTGAAAAATGTTTGCTGAGATTTCAGGAAACTCGTAGTTTTTCGGAAGCTTGGCAACCCCTTTCAATGAAAGGATTCTCGTCAGTCTCTGCTTGGGGCTACTTCATAGCACCACAAACCATAGCGATAGAACTTGGAACTACATTATTGTGCCAAGTTTCAAAGAGCTAGCACAAACCGTGTTTGATTTAGAGTTCCAACTACATGTATCCATATAGGAGAAAACAGAGTGAAACCTAAACATGAAAACGGTTACTGCAAAGGAACGGTTTAACCTAGAATAACGAAATTTAGTGAGCCAAGTGAGATTCGTGTACTGATCACTACCTGCAAGTATCATCAAGATTGGGGAAAAAATGTTTGCTGAGATTTCAGGAAACTCGCAGTTTTTTGGAAGCTTGGCAACCCCTTTCAATGAAAGGATTCTCGTCAGTCTCTGCTTGGGGCTACTTCAATAGCACACAAAGCATAGCGATAGAACGTGGAACTACATTATTGTGCCAAGTTTCAAAGAGCTAGCACAAACCGTGTTTGATTTAGAGTTCCAACTACATGTATCCATATAGGAGAAAACACAGTGAAACTAAACATGAAAACGGTTATTGCAAAGGAACGGTTTAACCTAGAAGAACGAAATTTGGTGAGCCAAGTGGATTGGTGTACTGATCACTACCTGCAAGTATCATGAAGATTGGGTGAAAAAATGTTTGCTGAGATTTCAGGAAACTCGCAGTTTTTTGGAAGCTTGGCAACCCTTTCAATGAAAGGGATTCTCGTCAGTCTCTGCTTGGGGTACTTCAGTAGCACACAAACCATAGCGATAGAACGTGGAACTACATTATTGTGCCAAGTTTCAAAGAGCTAGCACAAACAGTGTTTGATTTAGAGTTCCAACTACATGTGTCCATATAGGAGAAAACAGGAGTGAAACCTAAACATGAAAAACGGGTATTGCAAAGGAACGGTTTAACCTAGAAGAACGAAATTTGGTGAGCCAAGTGGGATTGGTGTACTGATCATTAAATGGAAGTATCATCAACACTGGGTGAAAAAATGTTTGCTGAGATTTCAGGAAACTCGCAGTTTTTTGGAAGCCTGGCAACCCCTTTCAATGAAAGTTGATTCTCGTCAGTCTCTGCTTGGGGCTACTTCAATAGCAACACAAACCACAGCGATAGAACGTAGAACTACATTATTGTGCCAAGTTTCAAAGAGCTAGCACAAACCGTGTTTGATTTAGAGTTCCAACTACATGTATCCATATAGGAGAAAACACAGTGAAACCTAAACATGAAAACGGTTATTGCAAAGGAACGGTTTTAACCTAGAAGAACGAAATTTGGTGAGCCAAGTGGGATTGGTCTACTGATCACTACCTGCAAGTATCATGAAGATTGGGTGAAAATATGTTTGCTGAGATTTCAGGAAACTCGCAGTTTTTTGGAAGCCTGGCAACCCCTTTCAATGAAAGTGATTCTCGTCAGTGTCTGCTTGGGGCTACTTCAATAGCACACAAACCATAGTGATAGAACTTGGAACTACATTATTGTGCCAAGTTTCAAAGAGCTAGCACAAACCGTGTTTGATTTAGAGTTGCAACTACATGTATCCATATAGGAGAAAACAGAGTGAACCTAAACATGAAAACGGTTACTGCAAAGGAACGGTTTAACCTAGAAGAAAGAAATTTGGTGAGCAAGTGGGATTGGTGTACTGATCATTAAATGGAAGTATCATCAAGATTGGGTGAAAAAATGTTTGCTGAGATTTCAGGAAACTCGTAGTTTTTCGGAAGCTTGGCAACCTCTTTCAATGAAAGGGATTCTCGTCAGTCTCTGCTTGGGGCTACTTCAATAGCACACAAACCATGGCGATAGAACTTGGAACTACATTATTGTGCCAAGTTACAAAGAGCTAGCACAAACGTGTTTGATTTAGAGTTGCAACTACATGTATCCATATAGGAGAAAACAGAGTGAAACCTAAACATGGAAACGGTTACTGCAAAGCAACGGTTTAACCTAGAAGAACGAAATTTGGTGAGCCAAGTGGGATTGGTGTACTGAATCATAAATGGAAGTATCATCAAGATTGGGTGAAAAAATGTTTGCTGAGATTTCAGGAAACTCGCAGTTTTTTGGAAGCCTGGCAACCCCTTAAATGAAAGTGATTCTCGTCAGTCTCTGCTTGGGGCTACTTCAATAGCACACAAACATAGTGATAGAACTTGGAACTACATTATTGTGCCAAGATTCAAAGAGCTAGCACAAACCGTGTTTGATTTAGATTTCCAACTACATGTGTCCATATTGGAGAAAACACAGTGAAACCTAAACATGAAAACGGTTCCTGCAAAGGAATGGTTTAACCTAGAAGAACGAAATTTGGTGAGCCAAGTGGGATTGGTGTACTGATCATTAAATGGAACTATCATCAACACTGGGTGAAAAAATGTTTGCTGAGATTTCAGGAAACTCGCAGTTTTTTGGAAGCCTGGCAACCCCTTTCAATGAAAGTGATTCTCGTCAGTCTCTGCTTGGGATACTTCAATAGCACACAAACCATAGCGATAGAACTTGGAACTACATTATTGTGCCAAGTTTCAAAGAGCTAGCACAAACCGTGTTTGATTTAGAGTTCCAACTACATGTATCCATATAGGAGAAAACAGAGTGAAACCTAAACATGAAAACGGTTACTGCAAAGGAACGGTTTAACCTAGAATAACGAAATTTAGTGAGCCAAGTGAGATTCGTGTACTGATCACTACCTGCAAGTATCATCAAGATTGGGGAAAAAATGTTTGCTGAGATTTCAGGAAACTCGCAGTTTTTTGGAAGCTTGGCAACCCATTTCAATGAAAGGGATTCTCGTCAGTCTCTGCTTGGGGCTACTTCAATAGCACACAAAGCATAGCCGATAGAACGTGGAACTACATTATTGTGCCAAGTTTCAAAGAGCTAGCACAAACCGTGTTTGATTTAGAGTTCCAACTACATGTATCCATATAGGAGAAAACACAGTGAAACCCTAAACATGAAAACGGTTATTGCAAAGGAACGGTTTAACCTAGAAGAACGAAATTTGGTGAGCCAAGTGGGATTGGTGTACTGATCACTACCTGCAAGTATCATGAAGATTGGGTGAAAAATGTTTGCTGAGATTTCAGGAAACTCGCAGTTTTTTGGAAGCTTGGCAACCCCTTTCAATGAAAGGGATTCTCGTCAGTCCTCTGCTTGGGGTACTTCAGTAGAACACAAACCATAGCGATAGAACGTGGAACTACATTATTGTGCCAAGTTTCAAAGAGCTAGCACAAACAGTGTTTGATTTAGAGTTCCAACTACATGTGTCCATATAGGAGAAAACAGAGTGAAACCTAAACATGAAAACGGGTATTGCAAAGGAACGGTTTAACCTAGAAGAACGAAATTTGGTGAGCCAAGTGGGATTGGTGTACTGATCATTAAATGGAAGTATCATCAACACTGGGTGAAAAAATGTTTGCTGAGATTTCAGGAAACTCGCAGTTTTTTTGGAAGCCTGGCAACCCCTTAAATGAAAGTGATTCTCGTCAGTCTCTGCTTGGGGCTACTTCAATAGCACACAAACCATAGTGATAGAACTTGGAACTACATTATTGTGCCAAGATTCAAAGAGCTAGCACAAACCGTGTTTGATTTAGATTTCCACTACATGTGTCCATATTGGAGAAAACACAGTGAAACCTAAACATGAAAACGGTTCCTGCAAAGGAATGGTTTAACTAGAAGAACGAAATTTGGTGAGCCAAGTGGGATTGGTGTACTGATCATTAAAATGGAACTATCATCAACACTGGGTGAAAAAATGTTTGCTGAGATTTCAGGAAACTCGCAGTTTTTTGGAAGCCTGGCAACCCCTTTCAATGAAAGTGATTCTCGTCAGTCTCTGCTTGGGATACTTCAATAGCACACAAACCATAGCGATAGAACTTGGAACTACATTATTGTGCCAAGTTTCAAAGAGCTAGCACAAACCGTGTTTGATTTAGAGTTCCAACTCCATGTATCCATATAGGAGAAAACAGAGTGAAACCCTAAACATGAAAACGGTTACTGCAAAGGAACGGTTTAACCTAGAATAACGAAATTTAGTGAGCCAAGTGAGATTCGTGTACTGATCACTACCTGCAAGTATCATCAAGATTGGGGAAAAAATGTTTGCTGAGATTTCAGGAAACTCGCAGTTTTTTGAAGCTTGGCAACCCCTTTCAATGAAAGGGATTCTCGTCAGTCTCTGCTTGGGGCTACTTCAATAGC